>NW_015161477.1:9225-15108 GCF_001447785.1 Gekko japonicus | reverse complement strand
GACAAAGCAATTTTTAATCAGGAAAGTTTTAACACGTGTACACCTTAATAAATATTTGTACTTTTATATATATATATGGTTTAAAGGTAAAGGTAAAGGTTCCCTTGCTCGAAAGCCAGTCGAAACCAACTCTAGGGTTGCGGTGCTCATCTCCGTTTCCAAGCCGAAGAGCCAGTGCTGTCCGAAGTCGTTTCCGTGGTCATGTGGCCGGCATGACTAAACACCAAGGCTAAAAGGTAGAGATTAATAAATGTGACAAGAACATTAGTCGGTGCAGCCTTTGCTCACGTTCTTCTAAAGAGCTGTAGCCTTATGCACGTGCCAAAGTGTGCCCATGAGTCTAAATGGTGCATACCTGATCTGGATAGCCGAGGCAAGCCTGATCTCGTCAGATCTCGGAAGCTAAGCAGTGTCAACTCTGGCATGTACTTGGATGAGAGACCTCCTTGGAATACCAGCAGTCAGGAGAATAAAGGCAGGCTTTATTCAGCCACCTCTCTGAATATCCTCCAGGCCCCCAGTAGGGGTCAGTCACCAGAGGTCACCATGACTTCCAGTTGCATACACAGACACACAGACACACACACACACATGCACATATGAAAAATACCGAAAACAAAAAAACAAAAAAATGATGGTGCACACCAGCCATTATGGGAAATCTACTCACCAGTGGGCCTTCTGCTGGAGCATGGCCCCAGAAAGCTGCCTATGGTGTTTCAGGCAGGCCTTTTGCCTCACACTGTTCACAAACATGTATATAATGTACACATGAAGCTCAGTCAAAGTTAAGAATTCGGATCACAATCCTAAACTTTCATGCATGAATAGAGACCCGCCAAGACCATAATCTTGAACCCTATGCATAACAACAACGTCTTCTCAGATAATAACAACAACAACAACAACAACAACAACAACAACAACAACAATAATAATAATAATACTTTCAATTTATTGATCGCTCTTTCCCACACACCTGCAGGCTCAGAGCAATTTACAGTTACTCTTTGACAATTGGACTAACAATAATCGTGGGGGATAGGGAAGACAACATACAGCATTTTTAATTACACACACATTGCAGCTAGCCGGGGCTTCATCTGCGGGCTGGATCAGTCGTGTTCCGACGGCATGTATTCTTGTCGGCTGGCTGATGACGTCAGGGCTTCTTGATGTCGTGCTGCCACACTGCCACCGCCTGGCCGACTCGCTCCACTGCAGGGAAGCCAAAACAGATCTTTCATCTTTCGATCTTGCCGTGCCTCAGAAGTCACACTCGGCAGCTAACACCTTCCCGAAGGGAGTGGTGTGCCCATCCCTTTACAGGTGGTCCCCAATTTATCTACTTGCCGAAGCTTTCGAATCGCTGGGTAGACGATGAGCTAGGACAAGGCTTGGTTGCTCACACCAGCATGGGGCAGCTTGGCAGTTCAGATGTTATAGTTAAGCCTCTCCAGAAACCTGCCCAAGGCAGTTCACAAATTAAAAGCCATACAATAAAATCATAAAAACAACCTTAAAAACAAGTCAGGGCATAAAAACAGCATCAAGCAACATTCAACTACCTAAAATGATATTACAGCTGCCAGGTCTCCCAGATTAATGGGTCACCTCCTGTTACCAGCCTTCCTCCCCTTCCACTACTCAGTGGCCAGCAGGGAGGAAATGGGAGGAAAGTACCATCACCACAGTGAAGTCACTTCCAGCATGACCCAGAAGCGATGTCACCCCATAGAGGCTATGCTCTAGCACTCACCCCAAACTCTGTGGTCGAGCCAAACACCAACCGTAACTAAAGTGGGTCAGCCAGAAACCAGTGACCATGATAACATAAAAGATCAAAAGGAGACAAAAAAGGACAGGACAGCTCGTTCCCTAGCCCATATCACCACAAGAAAGAAACTGCATCTTTGGGTGGCAAGACACCTTTCCATTAAACATTAAGTCTTCATCTGATGGAATAAGGACAGGGTGCACATTCCAGCCAACTCCCTCACCGTTGCAGGCCAGCTCAGAATACTGATTCATAATAGCAATTACGTGTATGCGCTCTTGCTCAGGAAATGGCCAATTAAACCATTAACGATCTGAAACAAATCAATGGGCCTCGCATGAAGTTACTCGGAATGGTTTTGTACCGCTGCATAACATTGTCCTCAGCGAGGAAAGAGCCTTCCACTGTAAAATAATAAGAATAATAAAGCCTCTGTGGTGAAGTTGAAGGACCGCCTTCAACTTAATGTCAAAGAGACAAAATTGCATTGTGAATTTCAAGAGTGCTTGCCCATCTAGCCAGTTGTACACTGAGGCTGAAATCTCATTTTAGGAAGAAAAGAAAAGAAGAAAATGTTGAAATAATGAATAGCAGGACTGAAATATCTGAAAATCAAACTGCCATAGGGCAGTCATGGCTAGGTGAGCATGGAAGGCAGCTAAGGAGGAATAGAGCCAGTTTGGTGTACTGGTTTAGGAGCGCGGACTCTAATCTGAGAGAACTGGATTTGAGTCCCCATTCCTCCACATGCAGCTGCTGGTGTGACCTTGGGTCAGTCACAAGTTCTTTCAGAGCTGTTCTCTCACCAGCAGTTCTCAAAAAAGCTCTCTCAGCCCCACCGACCTCACAGGGTGTCTGTTGTGGGGAGCGGAAGGGAAAGGAGACTGTAAGCCACTCCGAGACTCCTTTGAGTAGTGAAGGGTGGGGTATAAATCCAATCTCCTCTTCCCTCTCTTCTTCTACCACTGCCAACTGCACAATCTACACTGTGCTTTTGCTTGCCTCCTGCCTTGATCGGGTGTGTCCAGAGGGAAGACCAAAGGACTCGTGGCTCTTAGTCTGTGGTGTCAGGCTAGCTGGCCTACTGGACTTAGATCCCATTGGTTATCCTGCTTGTTTATATATCTATTGCATTGTTTTGCATTTTGATTTCATTGTTATCATTGTAAGCCATTTGGGTCCTTTAGGAAAGGAAAGTGGCAAATATTCTAACTCAGAAGAGTTTGAGGGCTGTTTGTTCTCAAGGGAGCTGTTCTCTGGTCAGTTTTGCCCAGGTAATAAGGAATGTTATAGCTAGATGAATATGTGTTTATAATAACACAGGCTTATCTGTTTTAAGTAGGCTATAAGATCCCATGCTACATTCCAGGAAAGGTAGCTTACACTTTGAGTCTGACGGATGTGCCAGGAAGCAGGTAGAACCCATATGCCAAATTTTGCCGCTTGGGCCGGCCTGTCAGTTGTTCTGCCCTGGAAGCTACTGTACCCAATATGAAGGGAACTGGAACATCCTGGTCCAGGTTATCTACAGACACACACACCCCTGCCCATCCCCTGCTATTTTCACTGGGGAATATGGCTGAAAAGTACGCAGAGAGTGATTTCAGCAAGCATACTTTATTCTATCCAGAACAAGACGACTTTGGCCGGCTCGCAGGCCGGCTTATATTCCCCGAGAAACCGCCACCCAAAACACACACCCACTTTCCAATAGGTTATTTACAGCGGCTGAGAGTCCCATTGACTCTCAGCCAGGAACCTAGCCCCCTGATTGGAGTGGGCTAGGATCCGCATAGTCCATTGTCTCTTGGAGCGAAGCTCGACGTTTGTCTCTGGACTTGTCTGGACATGTCTGGACTTGTCAGGACTTGATACACCACAATGGCTGACTGTGGCAAGCATAACACATCAATAAAAAATTGAAAGCTTGGAGCCTCAAAATTGGCCACTGGCTTCGGAATGATCATAGGGGTTGCTGTGACAAACATGAAAGGAATCAGATCACCCTGGCCCACAGCAATCCCCAGAAAGGGTCACACACCCTTATTTTTGTTTTGGAAGCTATGGCTGTCTGTGGCAGGCATAACTCATCCAGCTATAAAGCTAGGAGTCTCAAACTGGCCACCCACTTCAGGTGCACGAACCCCTGCATCGACACACACACACACACACCGTGCTATTTGCAATGGAAGCGAAGGTTGTCTGCTTGTGGTAGGCATAATTAAGCAGAAAATGAATCCAGGACTCTCAGAATTGGCCACCAGCCACAGGATGATCACTGGGATTTCAGAGCCAGTGATGAAGAGAATCAGAACCTCCTTGCCCAGGTTCTTGCAAGAAACTAAAGGTTTCTGTCTGAGGTCTGTCTGTGGTAGGCATAATGCATCAGGCATTTAAACTGCCCTGGCATGGATAGCCTCAAGCTAGCCCAGTCTCATCTCAGAAGCTAAACAGGGTCAGCCCTGGTTAATACTTGGGTGGGTGAGCACCAAGGAAGTCCAGGGCTGCTCTGCAGAGACAGGCAATGGCAAACCACCCCTGGATCTGAAAACCTCATGGGCTGCCCTAAATGGGCTACCACCTTCAGGACGATGGTGGGAGCTGCAGTGTCAAAACATTAATAGATTTGAAACATTCTGGCCCATGTTATCTTGAGGAAACCCCCACCCACCCACCCCCCGCTTCCAAGCTATTTGCAATGGAAGATTAGGTTTTTTGCTTTCAGCAGGCATAATGCACTGGGAGACCCAGAATCAGCTACCAACTTCAAAGAATCACAGAATCACAGAGTTGGAAGGGGCCATACAGGCCACCTAGTCTGACCCCCTGCTCAATGCAGGATCAGCCTAGAGCATCCCTGACAGGTGTTTGTCCAGCCACTGCTTAAAGACTGCCAGTGCTTCAGGGTGGTAGGACTTGCACTGCCAAAAATGAAGGGAATGGAAACATTATCGGCATCAAGCAACCCTCTGGGATTTGTAATAGAAGCAATGACTTGCTCAGGAAAATCCAGGAAAATGCAGGCAGCACAAACAGGGAGGCTGGAAAGTATCCCTTCTGCTACAAAGCAGAGACTTCCTTGACCTATGAGAGTCCATGCAGTGTGGTGATTATAGTCTTAGACTCTAGGATCAAGGAATTCACGTTTGAATCCCCCCTTTGCCCTGGAAGCTTGGGTGACCTTCAGCCACTCACACACTCTCCAGGTTGTGATCACACATACTAAATAATCCACTGCCAATCCACTTTCAATGCACTTTCCAACTGGATTTGACTGTGTGAACTGGCAAAATCCCATTGGAAAGTGCATTGAAAGTGGATTGAAAGTGGGTTATTTAGTGTGCGTGGTTGCAACCTCAGACAGATTAACTTCATAAGAACATAAGAAGAGCCCTGCTGGATCAGACCAATAGTCCATCTAGTCCAGCAACCTCTCTCACACAGTGGTCAAGCAGTTCCTCTGGATGGCCAACAACAGGGCACAGAACCCAAGGCCTCCCCCTGATGTTGCCTCCTGGCTCTGGGATTCAGAGGATTAGTGCTTCTGAACACAGAGGTTCCCCAAAGTCACCATGACAAGTAGCCACTGATAGACTTATCCTCCATGAATCTATCTAATCCCCTTTTAAAGCTGTTTAGCCCTGTGGCCATCACTACATCCTCTGGCAGCGAGTTCCACATTGTAATCACTCTCTGTGTAAAGTAGTATTTCCTTTTTTCTGTCCTGAACCTACTGCCCACCTACTTCACAGGGTTGTGAGGATCAAATGGAAGAGAAGAGAACAATGTTTCGCTGTTCTGGAACCCCATCGGGCAGCAAGGCAAGATATGACACTTGTTATAAATCTAATTTTGATTTCTCAAAGGATGAGAGCTCCTGTTGTTCCTTCATCCAGTGCTTTATGGGGCACCTCCCCCATTAAATAAATAAATGCCTGTGGTGTTGGGGGGGGGGAGTCACATCAGTCCATCAAGGTCTGAAAGCAGCTCTCCGGGTTTTCAGGTCAAGAACTTTCATATCGCCTGCTATCAGGGCCTCTGAGAGGGGGGGCCAGCAGGGCCATTTGGCCCGGCCCTCACATTCTCGGGGGGGGGGGGCACAAAAT
>NW_015161477.1:0-9053 GCF_001447785.1 Gekko japonicus | reverse complement strand
GGATCAGCCTAGAGCATCCCTGACAGGTGTTTGTCCAGCCACTGCTTAAAGACTGCCAGTGCTTCAGGGTGGTAGGACTTGCACTGCCAAAAATGAAGGGAATGGAAACATTATCGGCATCAAGCAACCCTCTGGGATTTGTAATAGAAGCAATGACTTGCTCAGGAAAATCCAGGAAAATGCAGGCAGCACAAACAGGGAGGCTGGAAAGTATCCCTTCTGCTACAAAGCAGAGACTTCCTTGACCTATGAGAGTCCATGCAGTGTGGTGATTATAGTCTTAGACTCTAGGATCAAGGAATTCACGTTTGAATCCCCCCTTTGCCCTGGAAGCTTGGGTGACCTTCAGCCACTCACACACTCTCCAGGTTGTGATCACACATACTAAATAATCCACTGCCAATCCACTTTCAATGCACTTTCCAACTGGATTTGACTGTGTGAACTGGCAAAATCCCATTGGAAAGTGCATTGAAAGTGGATTGAAAGTGGGTTATTTAGTGTGCGTGGTTGCAACCTCAGACAGATTAACTTCATAAGAACATAAGAAGAGCCCTGCTGGATCAGACCAATAGTCCATCTAGTCCAGCAACCTCTCTCACACAGTGGTCAAGCAGTTCCTCTGGATGGCCAACAACAGGGCACAGAACCCAAGGCCTCCCCCTGATGTTGCCTCCTGGCTCTGGGATTCAGAGGATTAGTGCTTCTGAACACAGAGGTTCCCCAAAGTCACCATGACAAGTAGCCACTGATAGACTTATCCTCCATGAATCTATCTAATCCCCTTTTAAAGCTGTTTAGCCCTGTGGCCATCACTACATCCTCTGGCAGCGAGTTCCACATTGTAATCACTCTCTGTGTAAAGTAGTATTTCCTTTTTTCTGTCCTGAACCTACTGCCCACCTACTTCACAGGGTTGTGAGGATCAAATGGAAGAGAAGAGAACAATGTTTAGTTGTTCTGGAACCCCATCGGGCAGCAAGGCAAGATATGACACTTGTTAAAAATCTAATTTTGATTTCTCAAAGGATGAGAGCTCCTGTTGTTCCTTCATCCAGTGCTTTATGGGGCACCTCCCCCATTAAATAAATAAATGCCGGTGGTGTTGGGGGGGGAGTCACATCGGTCCATCAAGGTCTGAAAGCAGCTCTCTGGGTTTTCAGGTCAAGATCTTTCATATCGCCTGCTATCAGCGCCTCTGAGAGGGGAGCAGGGCCATTTGGCCCGGCCCTCACATTCTCGGGGGGGGCTCAGATTTACACTTTTGATGTTAAATCACATTTTAAATAAAAATGGGAACATTTATTACAAAGTCTTACAATACTCTTTTTCCTTATTGTATTAAATGTAAACATTTGAAATATAATGCTACTAATTTTTTATCATTGTTTCCGCACTTCTTCATTTTTAATTTACGGGGCGGGGGGCTCAAAAATGGAAGTGGCCTGGGCCTCTCTTGACCTCTGTGAGGCCCTGCCTGCTATCGGATACTTTAAAGGGGTAAGAATTGAACCCGGAACTTCCGCATGTCAAGCAGATGCTCTTCCACGTTCTGCCATTCAGTCATGGCCCTCCTGAACTCCATTGCTCTTCTTCCCCTCTGCTCTTTGACTGGCACGTCCTGTTTTGCACAAAGCATGAAAGTCCAGCCAATTGTCTTTTAAAACCTTGTTGTGTTTGGTATTTGGATGGCGCCTCTTGGTGATTTATGACCTCGACACGCACTCGACATGAGGAATATGCTTCTGCATGCATTATAAGAACTCCCCCCCCCCTTCAGCTCTTCCTAACCCTCGGTTTTCCTTTTGATTTGGGGCAAGGCACAGCTGTTGCTTAGTGATTTTGTTTTATTGTACCCCAAAGCCTGTTTCTGATCGGAGGCACTCTCGCTCTGTGCTCGGATCAGCAGGCCGCTTATTATCGAGAAGTGCCTTTGTGCCACAGAAAGCACAATCAGCAGCGGGAGCTTTGTAATGAATCCAGCTTTTTAATTGGCAGTTGGCTCTTCCCCCCCCCACTTTTCCTTCAGCCTACAGTTTTCCTGAAGATTTATCACTTGCGAAAGGTGGAGGTTAATGACTCTGTCTGGAGACAGGAGTCTTCTGGTTATCCACACATCACAGGGAGCAGCACTGAAGGTTGGCCTCCTACACTCATGTGCAGCATCATGTGACATCTGTAGACCCACTTTCTCATGGCCGTTTCTTATAGGTTTTTTGTTGGGATGCAACAAATTATGGTGCTTTCAAATTCCCATCGCAAAACAAATTGCACATCCACAGCAGCTTTTCATTTCCAGTAAAATTCCCAACCCTGCCAAATCAACCTGTTGTGGATTCTCCTGGTGGAGAATAACAAAATACAACCACTGAAACCTACATGTTAAAGCCAAGCAGAAGAGCTACACGTGGTCCCTCTAGTTCAGGGTCTTCTTTCATGCCAACTAGTTGCTCTGGAGGGCCAACAAGCATAAAGGCCAAGGACGTCCCCTGATGCTGCCAAGCAGCACACCTAGTAAGGTTGCCAGTCGGGGTGGGGGTTCCCCCCGATTTCGGGAGCTCCAATCCACCAGCAGCCAGCTGGCCAGTGGGGGAAGTCACACCCCTGAACATCCCCCTCCTGCATCAACGTTGTCGGTGCAATAACATCACCAGGAAGTGACGTCATCACGCTGGGAATGTCACACATCGACTCTCTGGCATTATGGCCAAAACTCTTTTCTCTACCCTAAGGAGTCTCAAAACATTTTATAATCACTTCCCCTTCCTCTCCTCACAGCAGGCACCTTGTGCAGTAGGTGGGGCTGGGAGAGTTCGGAGAGAAGAAGAGAAGAAGAGATTGGATTTATACCCCGCCCTTCACTACCCAAAGGTGTCTCAGAGTGGCTTACAAACTCCTTTCCCTTCCCCTCCCCACAACAGACACCCTGTGAGGTAGGTGGGGCTGAGAGAGCTCTTGACAGAAACTGCTCTTTTTCAAGAACAGCTCTTATCAGAACTACGGCTTGCCCAAGGTCATCCAGCCAGGTGCAAGTGGAGAAGTGGGGAATCAACCCGGTTCTCCCAGATTAGAGTCCGCGCACTTAACCACTACACCAAACTGGCTCTGTGACTGGCCCAAGGTTGCCCAGCTGGCTTCATGTGGAGGATTCTGGAACCTGGGTCTCCAGATTAGAGTCCACCACTCTTAACCAGTACACCATGTTGGCCAAAAAAACAGGAGAGCATATAAGTCACCCTGGAATGGTGGTGTTGTTTTTTAAACTTCTCTGACAATCCAAAGTATTTGTGACATAGAAATGTCAAGGGCCAGTGAGGTGTAGTGGTTAGATTGGTTAGAGTGTCACACTAGGATCTGGCAGACCCTGCCATAAAAGCTCACTTGATGGCCTTGGACCAGTTATACACGCTCAGCTTTACTTACCTCACAGAGCACTTGTAGGGATAAAATGAGGATGAGAACAATTTAAACTGCTTTGGGTTCCCATTAGGAAGAAAGGTCAGGGTATAAATGAAGTAAATAAAAATAAATGAAGTCCCATGGTTGGAACTCCAGGTGAATTATTTGGCTCTAAAAACAGCTGCAGGAAGGATTAGGATTTCAGGGCTGGGGAAAGAGCAGGTTGTTAATAGAGTAGGTTAGAGGTGTAGTTTCTTGGTGTACCAGAGGGGGCAATAGACTAATCTCTCTATGGGAAAGGATGTAAAACGGCTGAATTAAGAAGATGGTATTAAATTCCTAAAACCTTGTGGTGCAAACATGGGTTAACTCCATTCCTCCCACACACATAAACAGTGCCATTTTTGTAATCAGAAAGGATGCTTTCCCAGCACCGTTCTTTTTTCCCTAAGGAGAAGCCATTTTCAACCAGGGGAACAGTATCCGATTAAAGAATTAACTCTCCCCATTTACCAAGCACAATGGCTCCATATCCAAAGGGAGGATGACCCTGTGGCTATTTTTTAGAGCAAATTTCTGTACCTGAAGTTCTATTCACAGAACTCTGATGTTCCATCTACAGAGAGCTGTTTTGTACATAAGAACATAAGAGAGCCAATGTTGGATGTGAGACCAATGGCCCATCCAGTCCAACACTTTGTCACACAGTGGCCAAAAATACCAGGTGCCATCAGGAGGTCCAGCAGTGGGGCCAGGACACTGGTGAACTAACTAAAAAAGTTGCTATAAACTTTTGTTGTACCAACTAAAGAAATTGCTACAAAGCCTCTTTAGACAGGAAGTTTCACAGGAAGGACTTCCTGGCTGCAAAAGTCCTGCTACCTGTGGTCATATGCCTTTCCTTAGTAAAGCAACTCAAAGCAGGACTTTATCCAGTGAGTTTATTATCCATAGCGTAGAATGCCCAAAGCTATTTCAGCAAATGCTTTGACATTTGGAGGACAGTGTCTAGGGTGGAGTTGGGGAGGATGTGATGTCACATCCAGGTGACACTCTAGGCTGCCTTCCCTAGTCTCTGTAGTCATTACCACTGAGAGTAGGGGAAATTTCTAGAGTGTCACTATGTGGAGGCCATTTCCCAGTCCTCTGTTCCTTGAGGGCAGGAAATTGGGTTGGGTGCTGGTAATTCCCTGCCCTGGGTGGGTAAATGGGAAGCCTGCCAGGGAGAACATATAGGGAAAGATATTCCTTCAGGTAATCAAGACCCCAATTGTACAGATCTTTGAAGGTCAAAAAGGTTCCTTGAATAGCACTTGATGGCTGTTTAGTGATGGGATTAGACCAAACAAATAAAAGAAGTAGAATGGAATGAGCAAATTAATTCCATATCTCAGGGAAGAGTTATTTTCCCTTTAGAGGATGTAATTTTTTTTAATTTGCTGCTTTATTCCTTTTCTTTGTTTCTTATCATCCTGGGAATAATGAATTCATCTGCCCTAAAGACAGACATTATTAGTTGACAAAGGAATTCCCACATGCTGTGGTAAGTCATTTTTATGCATTAAGGCAGAAAATTTCATTACAGCTTCAATTCCACCTTCTGTTTTACCTTTACATTTGAAAATTATGAGCTGCAGGGTTTTTTTTCCCTGCTCTCTCCTGATTTTCATAGCGTGTTGACTTAGTGTTAATAAACGTGGACAAGAAAAGGCCTGATTTGATCATTTCCCCCCCTCTTCACCTATCGGTTGGAGGGGATTGGGAGACTTTTCCAAATGATCCAGTTCAATTATGGTTTAAATAGCCAGTGTGGTGTAGTAGACCAAGCAAGAGATTTTTGACTGAGGAAACCTGGGTTATGAATGTTAGTGACTATTATTATACTATGTTGGATCCAATAAATGGCAGAAGCCCTCCCTCTTCTTTTTAGTATAGTGGTTTGGTGTAGTGGTCAAGAGCGGCAGAATCTGGAGAACCAGGTTTGATTCCCCACTCTTCCACATGAAGCCTCCTGGGTGACCTTGGGCCTGTCACAGTTTCTCTTAGAACTCTCTCAGCCCCACCTACCTCATAAGGTGCCTGTTGTGGGGAGAAGAAGAGAAAGTGATTATAAGCCACTTTGAGACGCATGAGGCCTGCTCAGTGACCTTGGGCCAGTCGCAGTTCTCTCAGAACTCTCTCAGCCCCACCTACTTCACGAGGTGGCCGTTGTGGGGAGAGGAAGGGAAGGTGATTGTAAGCCACTTGAGACTCCTTCAGGTATAAAACCAACTCTTCTTCTCAGCTGTGACTTGATGGCACTTATATACATAAATATACAGGACATTTCTCTCCAGGCCTGTTAGCAACCTTCACTACTGCAGCAAGAAGTGGGGGCCACAATCACACACATAGAATTTCTCAGCACTCACTGAAGAACTCATGAAAGAGAGGACAACTGCCAACTGGTTTTGTTAATTTCTCCCCCTGCATATCCTTCCCCACACACACGAGTATATTTCTGCGTCCCACTCTGCTCCCGTGATTCCCCTGACCATTAGAGGTAGTTTTTCAAGTTAATAGGTGGCTTCAAGGGAAAGGTAGAGATATCTGTGGCCTCATTCCATTCACAGTTCATCAGATCCATCTTTTCATTTTTAGGCATCCGGTCTATTTTTTATTCTGCTGAGATATTAATTCCTTTCATTCTGTCATAATGTCGTCGCTGATTCCCCAAGAGCAAAAAGGTGCATATTTTCCCTATGGTCCTTGCCATTCACTTGCCTTAGCTTCAGGCCTTACTTTTGTGATCAACTGAAATAATAATAATAATAATCTTTCAATTTATTAATCGCTCAATCCTTGCAGAGCTGCCAGCTCTGGGCGATTTACAGTTACTCATGTGTTGACACAGGACTAACAATGATGGGGGTAAGGGAGTATAACATATATCATTTTTAATCACACACACTTCGCAGTCGATAGGGAGTTTGGTCAGCTGTAAGCATCAGACGTGTTCCGGCAGCCCTCTTTAGTCGGCGTTGCTTGATGTCGCCATCATTTTTCTCAGTCGCAGTGCACCTCTGCCACCGTCTGGTCGGAATGGCCCATTGCAGGCTGTTCTTTGATGCTGCGTAGATCTCTCTCGGCTTTTGATTTTATGCGCGGACCTTCTGTTTGTCGGCTAACACTTCCCCACCGAGGGGTTAAGTGTGCCCACCCTCTCTAAGGAATGGTACCCATTTTATCTACTCGCCGAAGCTTTCAAACCGCTGGGTGGACGGCGAGCTGGGGACACGGCTGGTAGCTCACACCAGTGCGGGGCTCGAACTGATAGCAGCCCTGTTCAGCTCAGATGTTTAACCAGAGGATAAATCCCCTGTGCCACTGCTCCCCTGAGCGGTGAGCAACTGAGATTGCTGCCACTAAGTTTCTCTAAGATTCTGACATTTCAAATGCTAAAGATAGTTGCCCCAGTTCAGTGAGGGACCACATTTACCAGGAAGCAATCTTTCCCATGAATATTTGTCAATAAATGAGAAACCAACAGCTTATGGAGTCAAATTATTCCCCACTTCCTCACCCCAGCCTCCAAGGCTGCACACGTATATCAAAGACAGTGAAACTTCACTTGATCAGGTATTCCAGTTGTGAAATGGAAAACCAATGACAAATTAAATGTAAACTGGACAAGCAATAAAAACAAAAGCAATAAAAAACAAGGGATTGAAAAAATGAACAAATGGAGGGGAATACCGGAGATGCTCTTCACATGGAGGGACTATTTGGTCCTACCCTCAGGGCAGGAGTTCAGGATAGTAGAGAAGTATAGGTGTGGCACCAGAGAAATGCAGGCAATCAGGGCAGGATATATGACTCTTCCACAACATCCGTTTGAGGTAAGTCAGGCTGGAAGGAGGTGGCTGGCCAATAGTCACTCAGTGAGCTTCATGGCAGGGTGAGGATTTGAACACAGATCCCCTGGTTCTAGTTACGCAAACCACTACACCATATTGTCTCTCCTGTGTGGCCCTTTACAAAGTCTGCATTACAGATCTATTCTGACACCAATGGCACAGACATCATTTCTCTGGTTCCAGTTCAGACTTACAATACGGGCCCCCTCCCTGCCTCTAAGTAAGCCACATAGTAACGTGGGCCAGACTGCAGGAACCTGTTTGGTGTAGTGGTTAAGTGTATGGACTCTAATCTGGGAGAACCGGGTTTGATTCCCTACTCTTCCACTAGCAGCTGCTGGATGATCTTGGGCAAGCCATAGTTCTGATAAGAGCTGTTCTTGAAAAAGAGCAGTTTCTGTCAAGAGCTCTCTCAGCCCCACCTACCTCACAGGGTGTCTGTTGTGGGAAGGGGGAGGGAAAGGAGTTTGTAAGCCACTTTGAGACACCTTTGGGTAGTGAAGGGTGTGGTATAAATCCAGTCTGTTCTTCTTCTTCTTAATTCTCCACTTGGCCCTAGGGTTGCCAGCACTGCCTCAGCAAATGCCAGGAGGACTTGGTTGGAGGGCAGTTTCTAAGAAGGGTGACGTTTGGGAAGGATGTGACGGCACTTCTAGCTGACACTCTAGCAATTTCCTCTAATTTATTTATTATTTATTTATTAGATTTCTGACTTGCCCTTCCCTGCTATAGCAGGCCTCAAGACGAGTAGCAACATGTTAGTAGAACAACCATAAATAATTATTAAAAGCTATTAAAGACTGAAACTAATCATGATACACAGATGGCGCATAGAGTACAGTTTCATCAGAGAAATATAATCATCAGCATTGGGGAAAGGTCAAAAAAGGGAAACAGGAGGGAGCCCCATTGAGGAAGCTGTCATACTCCTCAGTCAGGGGCCTCGACCATAGACTCGGTGGAACAGTAGAGTTCCCAGCCCCCAGGTCCCGGTGGGGGTCCCCCTGCTTTTGAGGGCTTTGATCTGACACTAGCCAGCGGGGGAAACCCCACCCCCAAATAGGGATGTTGCTGCACGACACCCTGACACGATGACATCACCCAGAAGTGCCCTTATCATGTCGCTGACTTTGGCGGGGGTGATGCCCTAGTTTTTGGGCAAACTCTATGGTTTCAAAGGCAAAAAACCGTAGAGTTTTGCCCAAAAACTAGAGCATCACCCCCGACGTCGGCAATGTGATGACGTCACTTCTGGGTGATGTGATCACGCCACAAGCGGCAGAAGATCCCAGAAAGGATCTGGGAGCCCCTCTCTGCCAGCTGCCAGGAAAGGACCTGTCAACCCTATGGAACAGCTCTGTTTTACAGGCCCTGAGGAACCATGCGAGATCTTGCAGGGCCCAGATCTCAGCTGGCAGAGCATTCCACCAGGCCGGGGCCAAAGCCAAGAAAGCTCTGACTCTGGTCAAGGCTAACTAAATATTTCTTGGTCCAGAAACCACCAGTAATTCTTTGTCTAAAGAATGTAATCTATGGTCTTTACCATAAAGATATGGGGAAATTCCTAGAAGGTCACTATGAAAACCATTTTCTGCCAGTTTTTTTCTCCCACTCCTCAATTTCTCAAGGGCAGAGGGTTAGAGACGGGACGGGGGATTGCCTGCTGCAGGTAAGCAAATGGGAAGCACACTTGGCCCTCAAGTTCACTGGGTGACCACGACCTGTCAGTCTCTCTCAGCCTAGTCTACTTCATAGGGT
>NW_015161476.1:275177-276702 GCF_001447785.1 Gekko japonicus | reverse complement strand
GACCTGGATTCATATTCTCAAATCTTACTGAATAAACTTGTTTTGAACAAACTTTATTTTAACTCACTGGATTGTTATGAGGATAAAATAGAGGAGGAGAGACACTGCTGTAAGCTCCTTGAAGGAAGGGCAAGATTGGGGGTTTTTTAATGAAATAGATCCATAAATCCAATCTGCAAAGGTATAGTGCAAGCCACTTAAGAGTGGTGACTTTGATGGGAGTTGTTATTAGTACCAACAAGATGGCATCAGTTTTAGAAAATGTGATCATTTTAAACCACTAAGGTGTCATCAACCTACCTCTGCACTGCAGTTAGTTTGGAAAAAAACAAAGAGGGTTTGAAGCAAAGTCACCACGGTGAAACTTTCCCCCTGTATTAGTAGACTAGCTGCTGTTATAAACATGAGGTTAATCAGTAAAGCTTTTACTGTTTGATGTTCCCTGATGCTCTACTGCAAATTATATCATCAGCAGCTATGTATGATGATGGATGCTGAATCAGTGTCCTTGTTATCTGATACATCCTGTACATGCCCCTCCCAGCAAGCAGACCAACGGTATCTTGCTTTCATTGATATCCCCCAAAAGAAGTTCTCCTGAAAAAACTGGAAAGAGGTGTAGACTAGGACTAGGTTCATAATTTTCCAGCTTACATTTGTTTCCTTTCATCCATCTTTTAAGTATTGTTTCTTCATACGTAGAATGAAAAGCTTGCAAGCATGTGGGCAGCATCTGCAAAAAAAGACAAGGGATGAAAGTGCCTGTGGGAATGACAGGACAAGAATGACTCACAGCAATGATCCTGTCCCTATCTGATTGTTCAGATTCTTTATCACACTCATGCCAAGGGGAACCAATTCCAATGTCAAATGAGGAGCTGTTCAGCATAGGGTCCTGTGTTCAGGGTAAGACCTGTAATTCCACTTTAAAATGGGCAGGAAAGAAGTGTAACAATCATTGTGCCGACAGACAGCTCATGTCAGCATTAGTGAAGATTTGTATTTGTGTTCATGCTTTTAGTATTTATACCAGATGATTAATTCTGACTGAGGCCTAGTCTAAATGATACAACATCATTTCCTGCTTAATGATGCAGCATTTGGCATGAGTATTTACAGTGGGTGTGTTGTTAGAAGTGATATGCATTACATTGTGAATTCCCCCCCCCACTGTGATACAGTTCCCCTATAGAAGCTATATCTGAAGCTGATACTTTGAAAAAGAACCACAGACACAGAGAAAGCTAGACAGTCTCCATTCCTTCAGATGGTTTGGAATCAGAGCTCAATGACCAGTAGATACTAAAAACCTCATCTCCATGAGTGTAATCTAATGTTCAAAATGCCATCAAGTAAAATCATCATGGATTTTATTTGCTTGTTTGTTTAAAACATATCTATGCCACCTTTCCACCCAATGTGGCAAATATTAAAACATTTTAAAGGTATAGATGTACTTTCAGATATGCTGGCCCCAAGCTGTATAGAGCTTTGAGTGTCAATACCAGAAATGTCTGTGATGCCT
>NW_015161476.1:264796-273419 GCF_001447785.1 Gekko japonicus | reverse complement strand
TTCACACAGCGATCTTCCTTCTGTTAATGAGCCATTTCTGAAGCACTATGGTCGTTTCAAACAGTGTGTCTGGGCATGGATGGGTTAACATCAGGATGTTTGCTACAGACACCGACCTGCCCTGAGGGCTCCCCTTCCTCAATGAGCTACTTCTCTCCTCTTGTTTCCAAGTGACAACAGTCATGACCACACTGTATCTCGATGTATCTCAACAGAGTCCAGGCATCTCAATAGTGCCCCTATCTTGCTAAATTGCAGTCATGGTTGAGTGCCATAGCAATCAACATAGAAAGTTTTTAAAAATCTCTGAGGAAGATCATGTGCACATGTTGAGAAGGGGACAGGAAAAAAAGCAGCATTGCATGAAGTGCTATGGGGCATTTCACACAGCACTCCACAGTGATTCAGAAGTGGAAGGAAGGGTTTGAAAATGGAAGACAGCAGTTTACATCAACAACGGCACAGGCATGCTTCCCCAATGGGACACAAGAGGGTTTTTATGAACAGGTAAATTAATTCTGTTAGTGTCTGGTTACTAAAACTGGTCTGTTTGAAATGACAGAAAAATTCCATTAGTAACCAACAACTAAAACAGAATAGATAGACTGTTTGAAAAGGTCCAAACATAGGCTGGGTCACCTCCTCCCATTTAGTGGAGTTCCATGGGCTGTGATTGACTGACAATCACTTGGACCTATTTCCCACAAGCGCTGCTCCACACTCGCTCCTCCCTTTTGCCCCGATGGTACATGTCAATTTCACACAAGCTGCTGCGTGACCGCATTTTGCCCCGCAGCTTTGCATGATTTCCCCCACGTCTACTCAATCCTGTTTTTTTGAGGATTGAGTAGACGCGCGGGAAATCGCGCGAAGCTCCGGGGCAAAATGCGGCCACGCAGCAGCTTGTGTGAAATGAATACATACCATCAGGGCAAAAGGGAGGAGTGAGCGTGGAGCAGCGCTTATGGGAAATTGGCCTTGGATTTGCATGAGGCCTAAATCAGAAGGATTGGTTCAGAGCCATGGAGGAGAGGTGGGACTTTTAAGGATGATTGCTACTGACACCATCACTGAAATGGCCCTGCTTCTCGGCCTAAATTTTGGTAGATACGGAAGCTGTACCAGAAATGTTTTGATGCCCTAAACATTTAAGTTCATTTCACATGCTACAGTGAATGCCCATACATCCTGCATATACATGGGTACACCTGTTCGTAAAAAAGGGCTGCCAGAGATGGCTGCCAAAGCCCCAGATGCAGTGGACATGAGCAGCCACTGCCGCGGAGCTGGCTGCCCACTCCATCAAGGAGACAGGGTCACAGGCAGTCACTCCCCTCATTGTGGGGCCCAGGGCAGCTGCTTCTGTTGCTCATGGATTAAGACCATCCCTGCTTAACCCACATACAAAGAGAAATAAAGTGTACATTGTGCATGAATTGTGTGTGCATTCACTATAACTTAAAGCAAAGCAAAGAACATGCGATCTTTCAGACACTCCTGGCTGAGGCAGTTCTGGGCTTTAAACGTCAACACTTCCAGTTCCACCCAGAGACTAACTGGCTGTACGTGAAGTTATCTGAGCACATATATATTTATTATTAATTCAATATGAAAGAAAAAAAGGACCTTAAAGGACTAAAGGGGGGGTGGGGAATCCAAAGTTTAGCTCTGCCATTGTGAAGGTTGTGCTTAGCTCTGCTCCATCCCTGAATTGACGATAGGCAGAGCATCCCTGTGGGTGTGGACTGGGCATAATGTTGTGTGGGGGCATCCTATGTGGAAACAGCCCAGATGAAGTTTCTGGACAGCTAAGGATAGGGTTGCCAGGTCCCCTTGTCGCTCCAGTGGGGAGATTGGGGGCCTTCCAGGGGGGGATGCTGGGTGGGGATGCCCCCAAGGCCCACACCAAAGCCATGGCCACCCCTCTCCCTCCCCTCCTGCAGAGATTTAAAGGGCCTTGGCTGATCGGCAGGGAGCATGTGGCCCGCTGATCAGCTGGAGGGCCCTTTAGATCTTTCAACAGGGAGGGAGAGGGGCTGTCGCTGGCTGCAGCTCCACTCACAGAAAAACCATTAAAGGGTAATTTTGCAAGTGGGGTGGGGCCCGCAGCGCATGGCTCTGAATCACTGCTTTGGATTCAAGCCCGTGCTGCCGCCCCACTCGCTGCACCCCAGCAGTAAGCGGGGCAGTGATATGTGGGCCTGAATCCTAAGTGGTGAATAGCCACTGGGAAATCAGTCCCATGCATCACGGACCCCACCCCACTTGGGGAAGAAGACACTTTAAAGGATCTTTTTGCAAGCAGAACTGTGGCGGGGGACAGCCCCTCTCCCTTCCTGCGGAAAGATTTAAAAGGCCCTCCAGCTGATCGGTGGGCCATCAGCTGAAGCCCTTTAAATCTCTATGGGGGGGGAGGGACAGGGGGGGCCATAGGTGGTTGCTCTTGGGGCAGGGTTTGAAGGTGGGGCCAGTGGGGGAACCCCCACCCAGACCTGGGAACTGGAAACCCTAGCTAAGGAGAACATTACCATGTAAAGTGCTTTACAGTAGTCCACACGGCAAGCTCCTGGGATGTATGTGACAGTGACGACAGCAATGAATACATATCATGAGCAACGGGGGAGGTGGATCTCATGTGGCTGTTTTACAAGCAGAACAAACTTGCTTTCGAGATGCTGCAGGGCCAGCAGGAAGAATGAAGTCGCATTCAAAGCTGTGTTTGCAGACAGTCTGACTCTATAACTATTATTTATTTAGGGTTATAGCAGATCCTGTCCAACAGATTTCAAGCAAATAAGAGCAAAAAAAAAGTGTAGATTAAAATGTCTAGTAAAACATGAAAGAAAATAAAAGATAATTTCATCTGATTTATTCCCATTTGCCAAACACCTCCCCAAGTGAAAAGGTCCTCCAGTATTTGTGAATGAGTAGCTTGTAATCAATACAATATTCTGTCTTCTAAAGCAGGCTCCAATCATTAGTCAAGTTATTTCCCCTTCACTAGGCCTTTTTGACATTTTCTTGTTCTCTTTAAGCAACATACTTGCAATCATGATGTTATCTGTCCGTTCACTCTGAATATATGCTGATGGATGTTGAGAGCATGGCTATTTAAGTACTCAGAGTGTGCTTTGTAGATTGGCACTAGAAAGGTATACAAATGCATACTTGTCCTTAAGTGCAGAGAGGCTTGTGGCAATGCAGCATCCTGGCTCCTGACCCGTGCTAAGAAGTGAGGCAAGATTACCCTTTCTGCTTCCTGTTATCATGTGTGTTCTGTACTCCTGTCAGCTATATATGTGCCCAGGGCTTAGGGTTGCCAAACCCCCCATTTTGCCAGGGGTCCCCCGTTTTGGGGGGGTTCTACCCGCTGCCGGCCAGATGGCCGGCGGGGGAAGCCCCACCCCCAACACCCACAGCCACCCATCTCTCCCCCTTTAAGGGTGAGCAACCCGTGTTTCATCCCAAGCGCAAACTCCGCAAGCTTGCAGGGAAAAGCCAGCTTCGTTCTTAAAAGGGAAACACAGCTTCTCTTAAAGGGGAAACACCGGCTGCCGGCTACTTTAAGTGCAGGGAACTGCTGTTTCTGGAGATCCAGCGCACGACCGGGTGGGGGGGCAGCAAACGTCCCCAACGTGACGTCATCACGTTGGGGATGCCCCATCCCTTCCAGGAACGCCCCCAAAGTCCCCCGCTGGGGGTGGAAGATGGACTTGGCAACAATGTGCCTTGTGTGAATGAGACTTCCCAAGATGGACTCAGAGTCACACATAATAATGAAGTATGACAGTGACAATCACAATTAATACATTGGTTTGGATCCAATGAGAGATCACACACAGGGTTGCCAGTCTCCAGGTGGTGGCTGGAGATCTCCCAGAATTACAATTTGTCTCCAGGTTACAGAAATGAGTTCACCTGGGGAAAAAATGGCTGCTTTAGAAAGTGGACTCTGTGGCATTATACCCTACTGAGGTTCCTCCCCTCTCCAGATCCCATACTACTCAGGCTCCACCCCCAAATCTCAAGGAGTTTTGCAAACTGAACTATTCAAAAGGACTCCCCTGCACAGGTACTAGGGTTGCACTGTACTAAATGGTTCACAAATTTATTTGGATACATTATTGTGACTGTAGTGTATCTGGCTGTGTATAGTTTATTGTAAGTAGGATCCTGTTTTGTAATTTCTGTATCACTTAATGTGCCATGTTAATACTTATCATATGCTTCAGCTCTTACAGGTGGATTCAGACTTCTAAAATCCTAATACATTGGTTATGGAATGTCCCATCTTGTGGGTTGTACTGACTCAATATGTGTAATCTGTCTTGAGTCCCTGTGAGGAAGGTGGACTATAAATAACAGAAATAAAAATAAACCCAGAGCTGGCAACCCAATTTCACAGAAGTAATGTGTACCATTTTCCATACCCCCCAAAGTCCCACAATATTTCACAAAACCATTGCTGAGAGTCAGAGAACCTCCAGAACCATGTCATCAGGTGGATGAGGGCTCTTATCATCTCTTTTACTTTTTCTCACTGCCTGCTTAGGTTTTAATATCGGTGTTATATCTTTGGCAGTTGTGAATTTGTTGACGATCCATTAAGGTAAAAACCCTTTCCTTTAGTTTCACTTTTCACTTGTGTTGTTGGTAGCAGGCTGTGGCTGGCAGGGGAAGACCTGCCCCAAGCCCCGCCCCAAGAATGACCACTGCCCGACCACGTCTCTCGCTCCCCTCCTGCCCAATTTAAAGGGCTTCAGCTGATTGGTGGAGACCACGTGGCCCGCTGACCAGCTGGGGGCCCTTTAAATCTAGCAGGAGGGAGGGAGAGAGGTGGTTGCAGGCCACATGCTCCACTTGCAAAAAGACCATTTTTGTGAGCAGAGCATGTGGCCCATGACCACCCCTCTCCCTCCCTCCTGCTAGATTTAAAGGGCTCCCCAGCTGATCAGCATCCCTGCCCACCCCCAGAACGCCCCCCAAATCCCCTCACCAGAATGACAAGGGAGCCTGGCAGCCCTACTGGCTATGCCTAGCTGGGCCTAGACAAGGCCTTGCCTATGTTCACATAAAGTTCTGTTCTCTTTTGGTACTGGATGTCATGGAGTTATTATACCAGCAATGAGGATAAAACTACAGTGGCCATGGCAATATACAGTGCCATGCCAGAATTTGATGGGTGGTCTGAGTATGCTGAGAGGATGGAACATTTCTTCAAAGCTAACAAGATGGACAATGCAGACCAGCAGAAATCTGTATTTTTGACTGTCCATGGGCAAAAGACATATAGTCTCTTAAGAAAGCTGGTGGCACCTCAAAACCCGGGTGAGAAAACTTTGAAAGAATTGTGCACTCTGGTACAACATGTAAGCCCATTCATCAGTAGAAACCTGGTGAAACTATTTCTTAATTTGCGGTGGAGCCGCATTCTTTGGCTGAATTCTGTTGACTTTGGTTTTTTTTTCCGTACACTGGATAATGCATGACAGGCTTGTTATAGGTATACTTGATCAGGCAATACAAGGGATCTTGATTTTTAAAAAGCAGTGGACAATGCTGCGGCCACAGAACTGCCTATGCAGCAAGTACAGGAGTTACAGGGGAGTAGAAGAGAAAATGCAGCAAGAGTGAATTGTGTGGCAGCACGTAAATCACATACAACCTCATGTCCTCCCCAAGGGCAGGCAGCAAACGTTTTCTGTCCAGAAAGAGTGCAGTTTTCATTGTGGTGCCCTGGATAAGTCTGCCTGTTGTCACTTTTGAGACACAGTTTGCTGGCACGGCCATTGCAGGGGACATTTAGCACATCAGTGTAACTTGCAGTTGCGACTCCCTAAAAAATAAGTGGGACAGCAGTATCAAGAGAGAAATGACAACTTAGTGGACCTGGACACTGAAGACAGTGAAGATGACAGTGCTGGAATGTATGGTCTATTAGAGATGGGCACGGACCGACTCACGGACCAAATTTCATCACAGATTGGGGCCCAGTTTGTGGTTCGAGAGCCCGGTCAGTGCAATTGTGTTTCCCACAGAGGTATGTGCAGTTCATGGGAGCAGTCCATGAGCCAGACATGCTGGCACCAAGGATTGCCAAGGCAATGGGGGATTGCCTTCCTTTCCCTTGCTGAAGCACAAATTGCCTTCCCTTCACTCATAGAAGCATGGCGCAGCTGCGGCACAACTTCAGAGAGTGAAGGGGGGCATGTTTAAAGGTATCCTCTTCCCCAGTTGTATCACAGTGGCGGCATGCTTCCAGGAGTGAAGGGAAGGCAAATTGCCCTCCCTTTTTTCCTGGAAGCATACCACCACTGCAGTGCAACTGGGGAAGGGAAGGAGAGGCATTTAAACATGCCCCACTTCACTCTCTGAAGCCATGCTGCAGCACGCTTCCACGAGTGAAGGGGAGGCAATTCACCAACCCAATGAACCATGACCTTGTCCATTACATTGGAAAGTCCATGCAGACAAAGAACCTCCACGGACCTCATTTTTTTCAGTTTGTGCCCACTCCATGCTGTATATACCTTGAGTGATCACCGCTTACCACCAGTTTAAGCCCAAGTAACCACTGTAGCTTGCACCCTGGACATGGAAGTGGACACTGAAGCAGCATTTTCCATAATAGAAGAGGATGCTTTTAATAACTTCTGGACCCCGCCAGACCACTACCTTTACAACCAGCAAGTGTGTGGCTTCAAATTTATAACAGGAGAAGCTATTCCCCTGGCAGGCAGGGCACTTCTATCAGTGACCATACAAAGGGCAGCACAAGAATGTATTTATTTCTGTGGGTGGTACAAGGAAAAGGCCCCACTTTGAGAGGAGGGAACTGGCTAGATGAGTTGAAATTGAATTTGCAGAACATCTTTTTGCTCCAGTCCCAGTCTCTGGAGGAATTGTTGGAGCAAACAAAAGAGATCTTCAGTCCTGGGCTTGGAATGCTAACTGGGATGGCTGGAAAGATTCATTTTCTCAGACCCCATTCTGTGCCATATGCTTTGTGCAGTAATGTAGAAGCAGAACTACAGTGCCTGGAGAAGGATGGTGTTCTGGAACCAGTCCAGTTTTCAAGCTGAGCTACCCCAGTTGTACTTGTAATTAAGGCAGATGAATCAGTGCAAATTTGTGGAGATTATAAAGTAACTATCAACAGAGTTGTGAGGCTGGATCCCTACCCTCTGCCTAAAATCGAGGATTTATTTGCATCCTTAGTGGGGGGGGACTGTGTTTTCCAAACTAGATCTTAGTCATGCTTATCAACAGCCACTTCTTGATGAAGAATCTAATGATTTGCTTACATCATGGATTATTTAGGTATACATGCCTCCCATTTGTGGTATCTTCTGTTCCTGGAATTTTTCAAAGGGTCATAGAGAGGGTGTTACAAGGGATCCCCAATGTTTTTGTCTAGCTGGATGATATTCTGATTCTGGCATAGATCAGGAAAGCCATTTAAATACACTGAATGTGGTGTTGGAGAGACTCCAAAAAGTGGGACTCAAACTACAGATATTTGAGGCATATCATTGATGCAGAAGGGCTCCATCCAGCACATGACATGGTAAGAGCTATTGCGGAAGCCCCAGCTCCTACATGCATTTCGGAATTAAAAGCATATCGGGGGGGGGGGGTTGAACTTTTTTTTTAGGGTTTTGCCCAAATTGTCTACAACATTGGTCTCGTTACACAGCTGATTAAAGAAGAATATTTAATGGAAATGGGAGAACGCTCAAGAAGTAGCATTTCAAACCTCAAAGACTCTGTTGCAATCCTCCAAGGTGCTAACACATTTTGACCCCAGATTACCAATGGTGCTGGTTTGTGATGCCTCTCAATATGGTGCGGGCAGTTTTATCCCATTTATACATGGATGGTTCAAAGAGACCAGTTGAATTTGCACACTGTGTCATGGCTCCAGCAGAAAAGAATTATTCCCAGCATCAAGGGCGTAGACTTTCCAATTTTCCAGAGGGGGCTGGGCCAGAGGCATTGCTAAGTCATTAAAAGAACTGGGACCCAATGACATCATAGGGAGGAGCTAGTGACATCACAGGCATGGTCATTATCTATGGAGGTGGACCCATGTGGGATTTAGGGATGGGCTCCCCAGAAATTTAGGCCAAGCTGCACCCGCCCCGTACTCTGGGAGTTTCTTGATTATTTGTGTTTTTCATTCTTCCTAAAATGCATTTATTTTTGAAAATTGGTGGGGGGGGGGGGGCGCCAGAAGGGATCCTCGCCTAGGGGGCAAAATAAGCTGGGGCCGGCCCTGATGACATCATAGGGAGGAGCTAGTGATATCACAGGCATGGTTACTATCTATGGAGGTGGACCCATGTGGGATTTAGGGATGGGCTCCCCAGAAATGTAGGGAGGCCTGGGAACCGCCCTAGCAATGTCCCTGGGCTGGGCTAACCCCAGGAACAGTTGCCTTCTTAGAACACTGCTTAGAAACTTAGAAAGCCCCCCCCACACCCCACACTGGAATAAGAACATAATATCAGGCCATACCACATTGCAATAAAGCCCCTACAACTGTATACAGAAATACTGAGCTTCCCTACCATTTGCCACAACTAGCCCACCACACAAGAAGAAGAGATTGGATTTATACCCC
>NW_015161476.1:235886-264304 GCF_001447785.1 Gekko japonicus | reverse complement strand
CTCTGCGAGGAAGCAGCCTCTTGCTCCATCTGCCTGGACCCGGTGACCCTCGCCGAGTGCGGCCACAGCTTCTGCCGAGCCTGCCTGACCCGCAGCTTGGGGGAGTCGCGGACCGCTGAGGCTGGGAGGAAGAAGAGCCTTTGCTGTTTGCAGCCATCCAGGCGGGAGCAGAAAGGTAGCCCTTCAAGGAGTGAGGCCGGCTCCCCCTCCTCCTCCCCCTCCCGGGCTTGCGGAGCCCGCCCTCTCCTCGCCAGGCACACCCGGCTGCTGCACGTGGGAACTGGGGCCAAACTCTCCCGGCAGGCTGCTCAGTCCCCGCCCCCAGCAAAGCGCGGGGATTACAAGGTCCGGCATCCTCTGCGGCAGCAGCCCCCTGGCGCTCTCTCTCCCTCCCTCCCTCCCCCCGCCGACAGAGGGGACCAGGAGGAGGAGGAGGTGCTGAGCTGGCTGGACGAGCACAGCCAGGGCGACCGCCCCCAAACTGGCAAAAAAAAAGTTTTTAAAAAAAGTTTAAAAAAACTTCCGCTTTCAAACCAGGAAGAGGGATGGGTTTTGTTTTTGCAAGCATCACAAGCCCCGGGGGAGGCTGAGACTCCCCCGGAAAATTTCGGAGGTAGCCCCTGCCCCTGCGCCCCCCTGAACTCTACGCCTATGCCCAGCATGACAAAATGGTCTTGGCAGTTATTTTTGGAGTACAAAAATCCTATATGGTCGTGCCTTCACTATCCTTACAGACCATAAACCGTTGCTCACACACTTGGGTGAAAATAAACCTATACCTCCAGTGGCCCTAACTTTAGCTGCCAATCAGTATGACATCAGATTCTGAGCAGGTAGCCAGCATTAAATGCTGATGCATGCAGTAGATTGCCGTTGCCTGACTGCCCTGCACAAGTACCACACCCAAGAAATCTGATCTTACTTGTGGAATTGCTCAGTGCAACACCTGTGACAACTGAGTGCATCAGCAGGGAAACATGCAGAGATGTGGAATTAGCACCCATTGTGGGTTGGATGCAAAATGGGTGGCCAAGCAGAATCCAGGAGCAGGCTTTACAGACATTTTTTTCAAAGTTGATTGGAATTGGGATGTCATGTGGGATGCTTCATGTGAGGGAGTAGAGTGATAGTACCTGAGAAACTGAAACAGCAGATTTTGATTCAACTACATGAAACTCATCCTGGTATTTCCAAAATTAATGGTGTGGCCTGCGGCTTGATTTGGTGGCTGGGTTTGGATCATGACATTGAGCAGTTGGTGGGATGTTCTGTAAGTTGTCAGAAAACTCATTCATCACCTCCAGCTGCACCAACCTACACCTGGGAATGACCGGATAAACTCTGGTCCAACCCTAGGTTGCATCAGTGCTTAGTTCTTGTGGCCCCTTCTTACATGCCCAGGGAAATGCTGATTGCCACTTTGGGGTCAGGAAGCAATTTTTCTCCAGGCCAGTTTGTCTGTAGATCCTGGAGTTTTTTTGTCATCTTTTGGATGTGGAACCATGATCAGTGGGGGTGTGAGGGGCAAGTATTTGTGAATTTTCTACATTGTGCATGGGGTTGGACTAGATGACCCTGGAGGTCCCTTCCAACTCTGTGATTCTATGATTCTATGAACTGCATGCTAACTTTGCAGGCCCAGTCAGAGGTAATATGCTGTTGATAGCAGTGGATGTCCACACAAAATGATTGGAGGGCTGTGTAATGTCTTCAATCACTGATGAGGTCACAGTGGGACAGTTCAGTCAAATCTTTGCCACTTTTGGGTTGCATGAAATTTTAGTCACAGATTTAGTCACACATTTTGACCCCAGATTACCAATGGTGCTGGTTTGTGATGCCTCTTCTTACATACCCCTTCTTTACAGGGGCCATTTTCAGGGATTTTGTAGAATGCAATGGTTTTCAACATGTACACACTGCCCCTGACCACCCCTCCTCCAATGGATTGGCAGAAAGGGCAGTGTAGTCTGTAAAGAGGGGTCTGCAGCACATGGGACAGGTGCCTCTTGAGACTCAGCTAGCCAGATTTCTACTGTGATACCATGTGACTCTCCATGCAACAACTGGAGTGTCTCCAGCAGAACTCATGTTTGGTCAATCGCTCTACTAACATTTGGATTTTCTGTGACCTGCAGTAGACACTAGGGTGCATTGGAGCCAAGCATTTATGCATTATGGACAATCCTGTCAAATTGTGCCACATGCCTTTCAACCAGGAGACCATGTTTGGGTGTCTGCTTTTGGAGGAACTAGACAATGGGTGCCTGAGTAACCAAGGGAACAAACATAGCCAGTATCCTTTCAGGCAAAGCTGCCTTCAGGACTGATACTTAAGAGACACATTGACCACATCTGTAGGATGCCATCAGAGTTCCCAGCAGGTGACTGAGTGGCAGTAGCAGGGCAAGGTCAGCGAGTACACAGTGGGTTGGGGTGTCTTAGAGACATCTGAGAAAGGGGATGATCCCATCACAGGGGATGCCCAACAGTCAGAAGCAGATGCACAGGAACTCCACAGACCAGTAGAGACTAGGGAGCAGGAGCCCCAGGGCTATGAAGTTCAAGATCTACCAAAGACAAACTCTGGAATGACTGGCCCCTGGAGATTGGGGAGAATAAGAAAACTGTCAGATAGACTGACACTGTAGATTGAGTCCTAGGAGGAGAGGGGTTTTATATCATGGGTCGTGGTGAATTCACTGACATTTCTTTATTGTATAGTGGAGTTGTTTTAAGATGATCCCATAAGATAAAAAGCCTTTCCTTTAGTTCCACTTTTCACTTATGTTGTTGATTGCTGGCTGTGGCTGACTATAGCCTAGCAGGGCCCAGACAAGGCCTTGCTTGTGTTCAAATAAAGTTGTCATTTGGTACTGGACGCCATGGAGTTATTATAATCAGGCTGGAGGGGAATAGGACCCCAAACTGGACTTACAGAAAGTGACCCTTTACAAAGCGTTAGGGCTCCAGTGTGAGACTGGAAGGAGGATAGAGATGGGAGTTTAACAGAATAATCAGAGAAACTCTCTTGAAAGAAATGAGAGTGCAATCATGTAGTCAGAGTAATGTGCAGGTATCAAACAGAACACAGCACAGAGCTCATAGATATTTGTCCCCACTTCCAGCATCTCCACAATATTTATCCACACTGTTCAATGTCTATCTCAGAGAGAAAAGGGAGGAGGGAGGGAGATGCAAAGGGTGGTGAATGGTGGTGGAAGAAGAGAGAGGTGGGGGGGTTACAAGCAGCATAGGGGGAGGGGAGGGCCTGAAGAGCAACAGATGTGCTTGCAGGCTGAATGACAAGAGGTACCAAAATTAATTCTAGCTAGAAGCAAGAAGCTCAGAGGCAGAGTATGACCACATTGTGTTACGAAGTAAGATGAAGGATCCTAAGAGAAGAAGCAGAGGAGATTAAGAACTGACTGAGAAAAAGAGAAGGAACAGAATTTTGAAAAGGATAAAGTGATAAGTTAGACATGTAGAAAATGTTTCCTTGCAGCTGATGGACAGCAGACATTGTGTATTGTTAGCAGGAAGCAAGGCATGGTATATTGGCACTATTGCTTTAAAGATAATTCCCATTGGCTGAGTAGAAAGGAGAGGATCAGGTCTTGTGACCATAACTGGAGGAAGAGTTACAGTTACTGGGGGCTAGTTGTGGCTTGTTCTGTTAATTGGCTGTTGTGTTCCAATAAACACAGTTTTTGTGTCCACTGCTGCCTCCACTACTGGTCCTTCCTCCCTCCCCAAAGATATAACGCAGGGTGAGGTAGACATGAGACTACTGAGCAGAAAGAGAGCTGGCTGGGCATCAAATGTTATATATTTAGGATTGTATGGATGTTGCTGATTCCATGAGGAATCAAGAGCCATTATGGTGTTATGTATATGTGTAATTTATATTTTTTGTTTATTATTTTTGCTAGGAATAAGGCCCATTGTGGAAATAAATACATTGAGCTCCAGAAAGAGGCTCTGGGTGGGTGCCCCAGAATCGGGCAGTCAGTGTCAATTTGCTGTGGCGACCTCAGCACGGTATAATGACACAGAGCCCACCGTTTTCTCCAGGGGAATTGATCTCTGCCTCCTGAAGAGCAGTTGTAATTCTGAGTGATCTCCTGCCCACACCTGGAGATTGGCAACAATGGTTCCCCATGAGGGAATGGCAGGTTTGGAGGGTGGAGTCTATGGCACTGTATCTGAGGTCCCATCCCTCCTCCAACCCCACCCTCTCCAGGGACACCCCTCAAATCTCCAGGAATTTCCCAACTTGGAGGTGGCAACCCTATCTCCTTCCCAGACGTCACACTGGCTGTCATGGGATGAGCACCTTAGCAGAGTATAATGACACAGAGTCTACCATTTTCTCCAGGGAAACTGATCTCTGCCATCTGGAGATCAGTTGTAATTCCTAGTGATCTCCAGCCCTCACCTGGGGATTGGCAACAATGGTTCCCCAGGAGGAAAAGTATAGTTTTTCCTCCACACTGGGGGCCAAAGCAGCTTACATCATTCTCCTCTTCCCCTTTTGATCTGCACAAGAACCCTGTGAGGTAGCTAAGGCTGAAAGTCTGTGACTGGTCCAAAATCACCCACTCAGCTTCCACAGCAATAACCTAGGTCTCGCAGACCCTGCCCTAAAGCGCTAACTGCTATGCCACACTGGCTATGGTATCACCTGGTATCACAACTGAACTCCAGACAACAGATCTCTCCCTCCCCCTGGAGAAAATAACTGCTTTGGAGGGTGGACCTCTCCCCTCCCCAAACTCTGGCTTCCATAGACTCCACCACAAAATATCCAGGAATTTCCAAACTTGAAGCTGGCAACCCTAGTCAGGACTAGTTCCAATGAGTTCCCCACAAAGGCCAAAGTAGGCCTGGAAAGGGCCTCCCCCCACACACCTTTTTACTGACAGCTTGGTTGCCTAGCAACAGCCACTAAGGGGAAAGTGAGCCGCACAACAGGAGGAGAAGAGAATGGTTTGATGGTGGAGCCAAGCAGGGGAAATGTCTCTGTCAAGAGAGACAGTCATTTTGGCAGTTTATTCTGACAGGAAACAGTGGCCAAGCTGGCAGTGGGCGAGAAAGAGGAGCAAACCTATTAGATTATTTATTTATTTAGAAAATTTCTACCTTGGTTCTCCAGGAACCAAAGAGACTTTTAAAAAAGCAAAAGGTATAAATACAGCATTAAAAATCCACCCCAGTATAAAAACATTAACCATAAAAACAGTCCCCTGAAAGCATAAAATAACAATTCCCTGACTAAAATAGCATAAATATATCAAGTATCTCCTTTATAAGGATTTTTTTTCCCTGTTGGCTGCATCAGGCAGCTGGATGGGTAGAATGGGACAGCTATGGAAAACGAACAGTGGAAGCATATGTAAAGTGTTTGCAATTGGACTCATACTTTCTCATGATGAGTAAAGCTCAAGTCAGCCAAACAAAAATGGTCAAAGCTGGAGCTAGAATACTGAGAAAACCCATGCCTTTCACTCTAGCACATGCTCCTCGTTGGGATCAAAGCATCTATTTATTTTTTGAAATATAACATAAATGATGACATGAAGGATTGGGACAGAGAAAGCATTTATAAAAATATGCGTGCACAGGACATTTATGATCCAGTCTGCAACATATGAAAAGTGAAAAACAAGTATTCAAGGGTTTGGTTTTTTTTTTAAAAAAAGAATGAGATGTCATGAAGCATCGGGTGGTGTGCCTGTGTGAGGAGGATTACAGCTATTTCCTCCCCCCCCCCATGTAGTAATCCATTTTATACCTCTGTTCTACCCACCATCAGAGTTTCTTCATCCCTTGATGTCAGAGGAGATTTTCCTCTTTCAGGTATGAAAAATCACTACAAGAGATGCTGGAAACAATAAGTGAAGTTCAGACTGGTATGATAGCTGCAACTGTTCCTGAAAGGGCAGATCTCACATTCACACATACTTTGGTGACGTCCTGACTAGAAAACTCTACAATGTTCTGTGAAAGGCTGTCCTTGAAGATTGTTCGACAGAGCTTTAAAATACAGTGGCACCATATTCGGTGATGTCATGAGGGCAAAGATGAAACATAAACTTATCAAAGGGGGGGGGAGTCTTGTTACTTGTATTATCACATCCATATGTCTTCAGAACTCACATACATTTTAAATTCCTTGAGCAGGGGGAAGTGGTACGGTTCCGTTCATCCCCTTGTATTTTCCATCAAAATATCCCTGAGACAAATGTAATATATATATATATTCATTATTTTATAATGCTTTCTGGTCACACATTTAAGCATCTTCTATATTTATTTTCTTTTAGAGTGACATGAGTGCTCTAGCAACATCAGGGCTCTTCTTCAAGGATGGCAAAAAACGAATTGACTACATCTTAGTTTATAAAAAATCCAATCTCCAAATAGAAAAAAGGAGCACTTTTGAAAAGAACCTGCGTGCGGAAGGACTGATGTTAGAAAGAGAGGTATGGTTACATTGCTTCCCTCTGTAATGATGTCATTTTCTTTGACTGCCAACCAATGTTCTCTCTAAGCTTTGGAGTCTTGTGAGCAAAAATTCTACTTTGTGAGCTACTGGCATTAAAGTTGTGAGCGAGTGATTTCACTGCTGCATAAATCAGTTAGCTCAGGAGCCATCCTTTCTGAGCTGAGACAAAAATGTGTGAGCTGGAGGCTAAAAAACTGTGAGCTAGCTCACACTAACTCAGCTTAGAGGGAACACTGCTGCCAACAGAATTATCTACCTTGTGCATGGTGGAATTGGAAAGATACCAATACACTTCTTGGAAGGACTGGTGGTGCCAGTGGCTTTGTTCCCTGTAGGTGATGGCTGCACAGCAAGACTGGGACTAAATACCTGTTTGTCCCCTTCTTTTCTGAAGCAAATTTATTTTTTATTTAGTCAGATTTTTATCCCACCCTCCCAGCTGAGGCTGGCTCAGGGTGGCTTACATAAAACAATACATAAATTGTGTACATAAATTACAATAAAGCAATAATAACACATTAAAACAATACTGCAACCAATTGATGACATAAAGTGCTAGCAGTATTGTCCTTAGTTGTTGTTATTGTTGTTGCTTTAACAATGGCAGCTGTACTCAGTTCTCTCTCCAGATGATCGGCTCTCAGATCTCCTTCAGATAGTATAGAAGCAATTAGCACTGGCACCATTGTTAAAAGTAGGGGCACAGGGCTCTCTATTCTACTGCTGTTAGTTATTGGTAATATTTAGTGGTGGTGGCGGCTCCAAAGGCCTGGTGGAGGAACTCCGTTTTACAGGCCCTGCAGTTCCACCAGAGCAGGGCCGCCACCGAGAAAGCCCTGGCCCTGGTTGTCACCAGCCTGGCCTCCTTACAGCTTGGAAAAGCCAGCTGGTTCTGGGCCCCTGAGCACAGTGCTCTCGGAGGGACATATGGGGAAAGGCAGTCTTCCAGGTATGTAGGCCCCAGACCATAAAGGTATGTAGGTATGTAGGCCCCAGACCACAAAGGGCATTAAATGTCAAAAACAGCACCTTGAAATGAATTTGGTATGCTATTGGCAGCCAGTGCAATGCCTTTAGGACATGAGTTATGTGTGTAGTCTCCTTAGCTTTAGCAACTGGAAAAAGTGCCACTAACATTTTGCCCTGACCTGGATGTTCCAGACTAGCCTAGTCTCTTAAGATCTCAGAAGTTAAGCTGGGTTGGCCCTGGTTAGTACTTGAATGGGAAGCCACCAACCAACTCCAAGGTCTCTACACAGATGCAGGCAATGGCAAGCCACCTCTGAACATCTCTTGCCTTGAAAATCTCATGAGGGGTTGCCATAAATTGGCTGCAACTTGAGCACTTTCCACCAGCAGCCAGCTGTTACAAGCCATGATATTATGTTTGTTAAAATTCACTGTCCTTGGGATACACTGTGCAAGTATGCTGAAAGGATGAACATCAGGATGCCTTTCAGGTATTGTGGAGAATACTTCATTTTGGCCACTTGTCAAGTTAGTGTTTACATATGTGTTAAGAAAACGTTTTAAAAACTTCATAAACTGTATTTTTGTACAGTTGCTTTTCCATGAAAGTTCTAAAAACATGATTTTTTTCAGGAAACAATAGAAGTCACTTTTGCATGCAGTTTTCTTATACCTATCATACCTATTATACCAGACACATACAGTTATACAGTCAAATAATTTACTCTGTATGGGCATCTGGGCTCTTTAGATGAACTCCTGTGCAGCATTTCAAAGACATCTTAGTATCTTAGGGACCATGTTTTCTATTGTAAGGTCTTTAGGGGTGTATTGAGATTACTGATTCAGCTGATGACTCACATGGTGAATCATGACATTTTTTGTGTGCATGTGTGTGTTGTACTTGACTGGTCATTGAATGTTCTAAGATATCAGAAATACGGTATGTAATGCCTAGGTTGAACTGGGACATAGTGAGTTGTAGTATTGCCATATTGCCCTAATCCACAGAAAGTCAAATGCACATCATTCACTTTGAAATCAACAGTATAACTCCCATGGCTTTCAGAAGGACATGTAACTAAGTCCCAGTAGGACATGTAACTAAGTTGGACGTGTGATTAACTTTTTCTATATGGGGACCATATCTCACTAACATTTACAGTTGATTCCTATACAGATATACTGTATTCTAAACTCATTGAAATATAAAAGTTAAGTCTGCATAGAGTAGTATGACATTTGCTTCAAGGGAAGTGATAATCATTTTTGGAAATCATAAAGGTTTGATCACATCAGTAACCCATTGAACCAGGATGAACTGGGGCAGATTGGCCATTATAGCCCCTGGGAGTTCACCCAGCGGGTCAATGGCCTGACACACACCCCCGGGACAGTCCAGTCCAGTGGTGAGGAGGGCAATGCCCAGGTGAGCTCCATGTGGTACACGGTTGGCTGAGCCAAGCATGGCATGGAGAAAGTGACACGTGGCTGGCTGGGCAAAGCCGGCTGCCTCTATCTCCCTTCTTTCTTTAGGGTGGTGGATCAGGAGTTGGTCAGCAGCTGGGGCCCTTTTCCAAGGCTGTTTTGGTGGTGTTGTTTTTTGCTCCCTGACCTCTCCTGAGGATGAGACAGTTATGTCTTTCTGACTTTTCCAGCAATATTTTTGACATTACGACAGTTTTGTACCAATCTTGGGCCAGCACGAGACAAACTGCTTCAGTTATTATTTTCCCTTAGATTTTTGTGATAATTTTGTAAGTAAACACACAGTTTAAGTTAATCTCCTGAATTGAAGTTGATCTTCTGGGTGTCTTATTTTTGTTGTTTCAGCACAGCAGGGACAAAAAGTAAAGAAAAAGAAGTTCCTCTGCAATTTCTGCCCAATAGAAATCAGAGCCAAAGATCAGACTTGTTAGTTCAAATGTATGATATTCAACCTCCCATATCTTGGACTTTCCTGTTTTTTAGATAGCTTGGCTTAGAATGAACAGTCCAGAAGCACCAGATGAGATGTCACCATTGAAACTAAATAGGTGTAGGACTGTTCAAGGACTTATCTCTGGGTCTTTTCCCCATCTAGCCTTTTAGAGCACATTTTCTACTTCTTTCCCCTATATCTTGACATGTAAATGAACCTTTTCTATTGCGAGATGTACAGCTGATTAAACACTAAACAGCAAGTGTTTGGATTTTTTTTTTAGGCTTGTACTTTCCACAGTTAACAATGATCATATCATCAGCTTTAGTATCTAAACTATATCTTGGCTTCATTGCAAGAAAACACATTTCTAGTTTTTTTGAGCAACCGTCTACCTGAGAAATGTTGAGATGAGTTTACCACATTTGGAGTGCGGTCACATGTGCCAGATAACGTGGGGGGGAAGCGAGGCTTTTTGTGCCATAGTAATTTGACCCACCACTGTGTGATCAGACGCAGCGGTGGGTGAATTGGGGGTTTTCCTTCGCCACGTGTTTCCGGTGCACTTCAACGAGGGATCACTGATGCAATGGGAGCGCGCCGGAGCGATCACATGGGGAAGTCCATCTGTGGCCCATCGCAAACCCGTTTGATACTGCAGTTTCCCCGGTATTTTTTAACTCCGCTTTTTCAGCAGAGCGAAACAGGTTGCTGACGGGTGCGGGACGCTTGTCAGATGTTCCCGTATGATCATGCCCTTAAAATCCGCCCGGCATTCATGCCTATTGTGTGGCTAATTCTGCATGTGATCGGGACCTTAGTGACCTAACAGAAGGGGAAATTCAAAATACTTTATGCCTAATTCAGGCCAAATTGAGATATACTGTTCCTCATGCTTTTCTGTCATTTGTGAAACTATATTGTGGAGATTATTTCTCTTACAGCTCATCTAGCACATCCAGCCTACATAATTGTTTTCACAAGTTCTCCCTTTGATAAGCTGGTCCTGAGCCATCAGATAAACACAGAATGAACCATACAGTCATCCGATTGTATAAAATCATCATGTTCAAAGACCTCTTAAGGGACACACTTCTGAAAACCTTTCAATAACTGAAACTGCTGTCATTCCCTCATTTAATTCAAATTAATCCCGAAGGAACAAAACAGGAGAGTTTTATCTGCAGACTCAAGTATATTGGCTGCAGTCCAGAACCCATTTACTTCAGAGGAAGTGTATTAGACTCAGTGAGACTCTTTCAGCATTAACTGGGCTATGGAATATACTAGGATGTCATAAAATGAAGCCATCGCTTTAAAGAGAAGAAAAATCAATTTCAGGGAATGATTACAATGGTCTTTAGCAGGCAACCTTCTCATCATCAATGTTCCCTATAAGTTGTGGAGTCTTGGGAGCAAAAATTCTACTTTGTTAGCTACTGGAATTAAAGTTGTGAGCAAGCGATTTGGCTACTGCATAAATTAGTTTGCTCTGGAGCCATCCTTATTGAGCTAAGGCAAAAATATGTGAGCTGAAAGCTAAAAACTGTGAGCTAGCTCATACAAACTCAGCTTAGAGGGAACACTGCTCATCATATCTACTTCATAAGGGGTAAACGTAATAAAAGATCTAGAAAAGTCAGAATAGATGTGTGCAATAGCAATCATTCTTCTTAGCAGCCTTTCCTGCTTTGTCCTGTGAACAATACGAACTACTTATTAGATATTGAAGAATACAAATATAACACTTGGGTGACCAACCCTGAAGCTTTTGTGCTTTAGCAATGGAAATATCTCTGGAAAGTCAGGTGCTGTAGTTTAGTGGCAAACTAGACACCCACATCATGCTCAGAGTCTTGAAGTTTACTGTATGAGTTTGGAACAGTAACTCTTTTTCAACCTAATCTGCCTCACAGGGTTGTTCTGAAAACAAAATGAGTAAACCATGTACATGGACAAAGAGGCAAATAAAAGTGTAATAATGTATAATTTAAAGGCCAAAATTCTGAACGTTTCTAAATGTATATTACCGTAAGGCCCCTTTTGGCAATAAAATTCAGCATGTATAGTGTGTCTGGTTATTTTAGTCCAATTATTTAATAGAAACATATAAATGTCCACAGCGTTGAAGTATGTGGTTGAGTTTGTCTTCTATTTCCTAGATATTTCATTTCTGGTTATCTTTTTTTTAATGATTCAATAGATTTTTCTGACTTCTAACTTGAGAAAGACACTTACAGAAATGTGTATTTTACAAATCAAGTCAACCATTTCGTATTAGCACTTCTTCCGATGGCAACCTTGTTAGTCCCATGTTTGTAAGTAGGGTAGGAAACCAAGGCCACCTATTGGCAAGTAAAGTCTTGCTTGCTCTGAACATTTTAAAAGTCTTAAAAGTAAATACTATTTTGTAAATTTCAAAATAAGATATCAAAATGACCTTCAGTAGACTGATGATGCTCATGGTCTTCTAAAAGTCACAGAATATTGAGGGCAGTTGAGGAAGATTGGATTGCCCAAGCTTAATATTCGTACAGGTTATGACAGATCCCTACAGTCAGCATTTTAGAGGATTTCACAGCAATATTAGAATGCTGAGTTTCTGAGTTAAGTGAGGAGGAACCTATTTATTTGGCCCTAAGTTTTATTAGTTTTCCACTGTTACATTGCAAGCATGGGGAGGATTTATTTATCCTCCTGGTATACCCTTCCATAGAATCATACAGTTGGAAGAGGTCATAGAGACCATCTAGTCCAACCCCCTGTCCAGTGCAGGACCAGCCTAAAGCATCTCTGACAAATATTTGTCCAGCCTCTTCTTGAAAGCTGCCAGTGAAGGGGAGCTCACCACCTCCCTTGGTAGCTGACTCTACATTTGAACCACTCTGACGGTGAAAATGTTTTTCCTAATATCCAGCCGATACCTTTCTGCATGTAATTTAAACCCGTTGCTTCAGGTCCTATCCTCTGCTGACAACTGGAACAGCTCCTTGCCCTCCTCCGAATGACAGCCTTTCAAATATTTAAAGAGAGCAATCATGTCCCCCCTCAATCTCCTCTTCTCCAAACTAAACATTCCCAGGGCCCTTAGCCTTTCCTCGTAGGGCTCAGTCTCCAGACCCCTGATCATCCTCATCACTCTCTTTTGCACCCTCTCAATTTTGTCCACATCCTTTATGAAGTGAGGCCTCCAGAACTGCACACAGTACTCAAGGTGCGGCCTGACCAAGGCAGTATACAGAGGGCTATGATCTCCTGCGATTTCAATGCTATGGACCTTTTAATACAACCCAAGACTGAATTTGCCTTTTTTGCCACCACATCACACTGACTGCTCATATTTAGTTTACAGTCCACTCTTACCCCAAGATCTCTTTCGCATACACTACTCCCTACAAATGTATCCCCCATCCAATATTTGTGCTTGACATTTTTGTGGCCCAGATGTAATACTGTGCATTTATCTTTGTTGAATTGCATCCTGTTTGCAACTGCCCACTTCTCCAGAGTATTCAGGTCTTGTTGAATTCTAACTCTATCTTCTTAGGTGTTTGCTAGTCCTCCCAATTTGGTATCATCAGCAAATATAATGAGTAGCCCTTCTACCCTTCATCCAGACCATTGATAAAAAATATTGAAAAGTACCGGGCCCAAAACCGAGCCTTGCGGCACCCCACTATACACCTCCTTCCAATCTGATGAAATGCTGTTGACCACCACTCTTTGGGTGGAGTCCTCTAACCAGTTCCTTATCCACTGAACTGTCCTATAGTCCAGTCCATGTTCCCAGTGCTTTAAATATATACTGTTACAGGTGATTAGCAACATGTAGGGCCTTCTCTGCTCCTTGTTGCTTTGGAAATCTCTGCAACTCAGCATACGGTTGCTATTCTTTTTATAGCACAGAGGGCAATGCTTTGAACTGTAAGAAGATTGAGTACAATGGCTTTTATCCCTGCCTTCTCCTAGCTTTTGCTTCAGCCATCCCCTATTGTGATAGCTGCTTCCAGCTTCTTTGTCCCATTCCTTTTCACCCTACCATTCCTTTTCACCTTATTGTCTTTCACTTCCATCCTTGTACCCTAGAGCAGCAACAAAAGTTCTTGGCCACAGTCAAGAAACCGTGTGCCATAGTTCATTTAAGACCCAGAATCCAGTACATTGCAAAAGACTGTATGCACGAAATATTAGCTGGGAGAGGTGAAACGTTCTCTGAAGATCAGAATTCAGAGGCAACAATAGTCAGCATAAATCATTTCTCATCAGTGTGAGGCATTCAAGCTGCTGCCAAAAGGCTAACACAAACAGTGGTTGATCAGGACCATGTGTGTTACTAGCTGCCATCACCCATTTCCTTATCTCCAGTGGAAACATATGGCTAAGTTGAACCAATTAGATTATAAAAACTAAGCCTCGGGATCTTGTGTGTGCTGCTTCATGCTCCCTGGAGGAAGAGTGGGAATCAGGATACAAATGGAATAAACATGAGACACAGCTGTTGTTCCTTGTCAAACAGAGATGTCCTGCCTTTATATACTTTCCATGAAAGTTTCTTCCTGTAGGGGAAAACAGTTTTGCATGATCCTGCTGCTATTCTGATCTTCCAGAAAGTCCCTAGGATGCTAAGTACAGAGAGACATCATTGTCTGTGGCATTTGGCTGGGCCAGATCACAGCAACAATGAAACAGACAAGTTGCCCCATTCCTCCAGCACCAAAGTTCACAGCAATGATGCTCAGAGCTTCACCCCAGTTTTATACTATGCCCTACCCATTCTTCCCACTTGTTCCTTCATCCATTTTTCCCCACTCAAGTCTTCCCCTAATTCCTCCTGCCTTAGCTGATATTATAGGAAGTGACTTGTTTGAGGCCAGACAAACTGAGAGGAAAGGATTTAGCCAGAAGGTTTTTGGCATCTTGAGTAGTTTTTGGTATCTTAAGTAGTTGTGTGGAGGGATAAGATTTACAGTGCATACCTAAACAAAGTTAAATCCTTTAAAGTCCATTGACTTCAATGGACTTAGAAGGGTGTAACTCTGCTATGGATGGCACTGTTAGTCTCTCTGTTACTCCAGGATTCGGTTCTAGAACTGAGAATACAGCATAAGGTGTATATGGATGTGTGCCAAAATGTTCATCCCTCTTATTTTAGAAACAAAGTATTGAAAACTAAATGGCTACCCTAGAAGACAAGTGAAAAGTATGGAGGTGAGACCTGAGCTATAGAAAAGACTGAAGGATAGGGAAAGCTCTAAAGGGTATGAAAGAATGGAAGAAGGTAGAAGGAAAGGCTAGAAGTAGGTATTTGGGCAGATTTGGGGAAAGGAGATGGAGATTCATCATTGTATGAAACCTTTGTCCTAAGAGGGGAAGCAGGATTTAGTTAGGGGATGTTTGTGAAATGCAGTTTAGAATGCATTAGAATTTTTCTGTGAAAGTGAAGCCAGTTGATAGGGCTATTGAGAACTTTATAGAACCCCCCAGGGAACCACCACTCCATTATTCTCAGTGCTAATTTTTAAATCACAAACATATCCTTCTGCTGAGTCAGCTTTGAGTAGATTACTGGACAGACATGTCCCCTATGAAAGAGGCTTTCTGAAGGAGGTTTCTGTGTGATCTTAGGCCAGATGGTCACAGACTCTCAAACAAATGTTCCTTACAGGATTGTTGTGAGGATAAGGTGGAGGAGAGAATAATGATGTAAGCCACTGGAAAGAAAGGTGGAGTAGAAACAAGGTAGATAAACAAATGAAAAAATATTTTTAAGATCAGAGAAACAGATGAAGAGTGGTGAATTTTGTAAAAGGCATAAGCAAGAAATCAGTGTCCCTCTACTGCCCATACATTCAGTCTCATTTAGATATATGCTGCCCCTCCAGAGACCTGCTCATAAAGTAACAACACAACAATAACATTGTAAAAAACAACAACATAAAATACCAATATTAAAACAAGCCACATGGGTTGTTGATGGAACACTTCTGCCATTAGCTTACTTTTTTATTTGAAGTGGAATCTATCCAAATGAAAAACCTGTTATTTGAACTCCACAAGAATTCATCTGTCCTTCCAGCTGAGTAATAATGCTCCAATGCTGAAATTCCTTACAACAAATGTAATATATTTTAGTATAATGCAGGACTCCAATAGCATAATGAGAATATGAAGCTATTTTAATGGCATATACATATATATACACACACATCTCCATGAATATTTTGAAGAAAATTGCATGACATTTTATTTTTATTCAGACCCTACTGTGTTCATTTAAGGGGGGGGGGGGGAGAATATAAAAGCAATCCGTGCCAGTTCCTGCATGGAGCTATCTATGGGCTGTGATTTGTGTGTGAAATATCAGTTGACAGGATGGGAACACTATTTGTGCTGTTAAGAAAACAGTGTAGTATGGAAAGATAGCTTTCAGCAACCTATAAATGAGAATATGAAGCTATTTTAATGGCATATACATATATATACACACACATCTCCATGAATATTTTGAAGAAAATTGCATGACATTTTATTTTTATTCAGACCCTACTGTGTTCATTTAAAGGGGGGGGGGGAATATAAAAGCAATCCGTGCCACTTCCTGCATGGAGCTATCTATGGACTGTGATTTGTGTGTGAAATATCAGTGGATAGGATGGGAACACTATTTTTGCTGTTAAGAAAACAGTGTAGAATGGAAAGATAGCTTTCAGCAACCTATAACTTTTTAGAGCATGTTAAATGTTTAATTTAAAGTAGGCACATTCCTATCTGTGCTGTTAATATTTAATATTGTTCTATACAAGTATTTCAAAGCAAATGACTTTTCAAATGTCTCCTTCCCTTTAAAATTGTGTTTCTTACTTCTGGTTTGTAAAGGTGTATGCTGCAAAACAGCTAAAGGTTCATTTCTTGTATGTGTTTCCTTCTCATCTATCCTATATGAAATTTTTCTCAGATGATCTTTGCTATTCTTTCAGGAAAAAATGTTATTACACTGACTGGAGGAGCAAAACCATGGGCAGGTTGGTGGGTGATGCATAGCTTTTAATTTTGCCGGATAGTCACCCTGCTTTAAAACAAATCCATCCTCGCAGTTGTAAATTTATCACCAAAGACCTAAAGCAATTTAGTTGTATTCAATTAATGGGTGCAGTAGAACTTTGGTGCTTGTTTGTGTTGATTTTGTATCAAGTTTTCTGATCTACAGCTCTATTAAATCACCCTGCTTTTAAAAAATCCATCCTCGCAGTTGTAAATTTATCACCAAAGACCTAAAGCAATTTAGTTATATTCAATTAATGGGTGCAGTAGAACTTTGGTGCTTGTTTGTGTTGATTTTGTATCAAGTTTTCTGATCTACAGCTCTATTAAAGTATTTGGATATGGGTTAGTTCTAGCTACTTATATCTTTCCAACAGGCTGGCTCAGTTACCTTCCTCAATTAAGAAGTTGCTGGTTATTGGTCCTGTTCTTTCAATGACATTAGGGATAGGGTAGATCTCTATCAGTGGTGCCTCCAGGTCATTGTAAAAGCCATGCAAGAGATCATAGGTATTGCTAACTCAGTAACCAGATTAGGATCATTGACTCCTAGCCTAGTATACTTATATGGAAGAGCAGTTTGCAAGGTCTCGGTATTTTAAAATGTGGATACAAGAGGCTGCATCTGGGATCTTCCATGTACAAAACATGTCCTCTAACAATGTGCTATACCTTCTCACAATTGATCCTTACTGGTATTTCAGTTCAATTGAGTTGAAAGATAACTTGTGAGAGATCCTATATAAAAGCTCAGACATGGAGAAATAGCAATAATGGCTTGAATCCTCTACCTTGTTTTCATTTGAATTCATCTTTGCCCATTATAGAGGTAGTCATGCACAGCTGAATACATTCCTTTTGTTCTAGACACTCTTGGTTCTTTGAGAGACATCAGTTCTCCATAAGCAGAAATGTTTAGCATCAGAGGAATAAGTGCTTTGCAAAGGAGGACCATAACAGACAAATAGGACCACAAGTGGAAATAAGATACAGGATCCAAACCAAGGTTTTGATGTACCTGAAGGAACAATCCACTAAAATTGTCAGTCTACTGCTTTTTATTTTGGGGTGTTTGCGTTTACAAAATCAGGTCTGAGACTGCAAACATTGGACCAATGATAACACCATTTTATAAGAACACCATAAGAGTCTCTGGACTTATTTAAAATATAGGTTAGATCCTATCTAAAATTTATGTGGACAGAAAGATATTTATTTATTACTGAAAAGTGTCTGGAGAGGACTCTGAACTGGATCTGCACAAGGGGAGAAATCCTCTGCCATTTTCTAGATTTAAATTTTTCCCTTCAAGTTTCTACTAATCCTGCAGTAATCCTGCTTTATCGTTTTGTGTTGTTGTTTTTTTAAAAAATGCCACCTTTCTATCCAATCAGGGTCAGCAAGGCAGCAAACATAAAAATATTTAAATATTTAAACAATTAAAAATGCAGTTAAAATTATAAAATTCAATTAAAACCATATAAACACACAGCACAAGAAGGAGGGCCAATACCGATATTGGGGGTATGCCAGATGAAACAAAAAGGACTTCATGTGCTGGCAACAGACACTAGGGAGGGAGTTCTAAAATTTTGATGCCACATCAGAGACACCCCTTTCTCAGGTTGCCATCCGTCCCACCTCATATGGTGGAGGCAAATGAAGTAGGTCCTCCAAGGATAACCAGTAGGAGCAGTACTTAAAGTGTGTTGGTCCCAGGTGGTACAGGGCTTGAAATACCAGTACCTTGAATTGAGCCCAGAAATAAATTGGAAGCAGGTGTAGGTGGAATAAGACTGGAGTGATATGATCTCTATGACCCACTCCAGTCTGCCCTCTGGCTGCAGCATTCTGTACCAATGGTAGCTTTTGAACAGTCTTTAAGGGCAGCCCCACATAGAGTGCTTTGTAGTAATCTAATCTAGATGTTACCAGGACATGTACCACAGTGGCAAGATGTTTTCTTCCCAGGAAGCACCATAGCTGGCTCACCACCAGAAGCTGTTGAAGGGCACCCCTGGCCACTGCCAACAGGAGGACCAGGTCCCAGAGCACCCCAAGCTACAAACATGCTCCTTTAACAGGAGTGCAACCCCATTCAAAACAGAGTAATTATTTCCTGGGTCTTACCTTTCCCCTTTTGTCAGGATTTAGCTTCAGTTTGTTAGCTCTCGTGCATCCCAAAACTGCCTCCAGGCACCTGTTCAAGGTTTCCATAGTCTCCCCAGGATCTGCTTGTAGTGCAAGACAGAGCCGAGTGTCATCGGCATATTGGTAGCAGCTCTGCACAAATCTCTGCATGAACTCTCGTTACAAATTTATATAGATGCTGAACGGATGGGGGACAAGATAAACCTTGGGGAACTCCATAGGCCTAAGGACAAGGTGCAGAGTGGCAGTCTTCCAGCACTGTGCTATGAAACCTACCCCAAGGTAGGACTGGAACCATTGCAGAACAGTGCCTCCCAGTCCCAAAAGTTGATCTAGAAGGATTCCATGATTGATGGTATTAAAAGCCACTGAGAGGTCCCAAAGAATTAACAGGGTCACATTACCCCGTCCATCTCCCATCCCATGTTATCCACCAGGGCAATCAAGACCATTTCAGCCCCATAACCTGGTCTGAAACCAAATTCAAATTGGTCTAAACAATCTGCTTCATTCAGGAGTCTCTGAAGTTGGCCAGCCACCTCTTGTTCAATTACCTTGCTCAGGTAATAGCACATTTGAGACTGAATGGTAATTATTCAACTCTCTGGATCCAGAATAGGTTTCTTTAGGAGTGGATGCACCTCTACCTGCTTGAAGGCAGGAGCAACCACCCTGTGTCTTTGGGAGGCATTTACTGTCTCCGAGACCCAGCTCGTTACCACCCTCCCCCTGGCAGATGTAAGCAGCCAGGAGGGTCAGAGGTTCTATGAACAGGTGGTAGGTCTCAACTTCCAAGAATCCTGTCCACATCTTCAGACTGCAGAAGTTGAAAGCTATTCTATGCAACTGAACAAATTGGCACCCTGGGGCCACCCTATCCTGTCACTGCTAATGTATAATCCAAGTCAGAATGGATGCAAGAGATTTTATTCGCAAAGTGCTTAGCAAAATGATCATAGCAGTCCATCTCCTCCCATTAAGATAAGAGCAGCTTCAAGAGAAGGATATTTTAGAATGGGAGAACTTCATGGTTGGAAAAGGTCAAATGCCTCGTACCAGTGTTATAGTCCAATTTTAAGTCACCCATGGCTACTCTTAAGTAAAAATTAAACATGAGGAAATCCAGTCAGAGATGCCCTGTGTCACTGAAGTTTGGCCCTGAGCCTCAAGCTTACTTTACTATCACACATAGGCGTAATCTTCGTGGGGGCGGCGGGGCTTCAGCCCCCACCGAAATTTTCAGGAAGGTACTCAGCCTCCCCCGGGAGCCACCCTTGCTCCTAGCAAAGCAATGCCTCTGGCCCAGCCCCAGCCCCCCCCGGGAAATTGGAAAGTCTACACCCTTGCTATCACACAATCATTAGATGTGGCTCAAGGTAATACCATTTTTTGAAGGAGGATCTCTTACCCTACTTTGCTTATCCTGTTTCTTTAATTGTTGATCCATTTATTCAAACTCAATTAGGGGTTTTATTTCTGGGAAATTGTCAAACTTCTACTGCATTCCAATGGGTGTTTGCTTGTATAATAGATTTAAAAAATGTTGAAGTAGTTCCCATTATCTCAGTACTTCATTCAAAAGTATAATTGGAACCATAGCCACAGGCTAAATGCTTTGAAATAAAATGCTGAACATTTACGGATATTTTCCAAGGTCTGCCTTCTGAATTTTAGTCTATGTGTAGAATTTTTTTGGATTCAGAATATCCAAATTTAGGTAAAGTTTAGTTATTGTCATTATTATTGCCATATTTAGGTTACATTTACTTCTTATGATTTTTATGAACTTAGGTTTCAAGGTTTTTCAACTAAAATATGTGATTCACTTTATTTTAGCTGAAAAACAATGTTGAAGTATATTTCAGAAATATTTTTGCATATGTGGATATTAAATAGAAATGGACACATACCTGATGGCATAAATTTACAACTGCTTATCTCCTCTCCCCAGTCATGCACGTGCTTGCTTTGTATCAGAAACATTATTTTAAAAATGTAAGGTATGCTTTGGGAAATTTATGTAATGTAAATAGTTGTCCCCCCCCCCCCAAAATCTAAACCTAAATTACTCAGCCAGGGCAAATCTAGATATGATGGAGACAGGGCTTTTTTTCTGGGGGAACGCACCAGAATGGAGTTCCAGAACCTCTTCAACAAAATTATTTTTTAAATGTTTAAAAGTTCATTCGTTTTCAGTATGCAGATTGAAAACTTCATTTCCCTCTTGAGAGTTATGACACCTCTTTTTCCAGGAAAAGAGCCCTATAAGGGGATATCCATTTACATTTCCACTAATTAACATGGAAAGCGGAGGAGTAGGATCTATTTCTCATAGAGAGCAAAGACAAAGAAAGCTAAACTATGGGTTATTTCCCACCATATCTTGTACCTTTTGGTTAAAGTGTTTTTTCTTCCAACAAGGTACTAGAACTAGGCTGGAAGAGAAATGTTTCACACAATATAGCATAAGGAGGTTAAGCAATGGCCAAGAGAGGGTTTAGTTTCGCTTTTCTGTATGCTTTGTTTTCTGCAAAAAAAAAAAGGGGGGGGAATACCTCCCTTCCCATATGAATGGTTAGCCATATAAATAAATACATGTAGGTGCCCTATCATGTCCGTAAGGAAGAAAGTCGGTTAATAAATGTTTTATGATAGTGCATCACTGATCTTTCTCCTTTCCCTTGGTTTGCATAATTATGAGCTGCGTTCATTTGATCATAAGAGCTTGCCTCAAGCAATAATTTTTTTTTGTCCACCTGGTTTCACTTATTATTTTATTTATTTAGGGGGTAACTTACCCAAAGTAGCTTAAAAATAAAATAAATATAAAATTATTAATTAAAAAGCAGAGTTTAAAAACCCAGCCAGAGAATGAAAACGTACATAACTGATTGACTGAATAGTTTTAGGACTAAACGGGCATTATAAAAAGGTGTTAAAAGATCAATCCCTTGATTAAAAGCCTGGGTGAACAGGAACATTTTGACCTAGTGCCTAAAAGAAAGCAGGCACCATGTCAGCCTCCAGGGAGGGAGCATTCCACAGGTGAAGTGCCACTACTGAAAGAGCCCTCTTTAGTTGCCACCCTTCTCAGTTTGGAAGGTGGGGTCATAGAGAGCAGGGCCTGTGAGGCAAATCATAATTGGCAGAAGGAAAAGGCACTCCTTCAAGTATCCTGGCCCCAAGTCATTTAAACTTTAAAGGTAAGATCCAGGACATTGTGCCCACAACCAAATGGACAGCAGGTGTATTTCTTTCAGCAACAGAGTGATACAATCCCTGTTACCAACCCCTGACAATATCCTAGCTGCCATATTTTGGACCATTGTAAGGTTTTGAGCATCCCAATGTAGAGTCCATTACAGTAATGTAACCTGGATATAATCAGAGCATAGATCACTGTGGCTAGATGCCACAACGTATTTATTGCACTGAATGCTACAATGGGGTATTCAAAGCAGCTTCCAGTATGTAGAAACACAATAAAAACATATTAAACACCTTGTGCCTCAAGGATGCAGGAAGCTGGCTTTATACAAATTAATATATAAAGCTGGCTTAATAGAAATGAATGGCCCCAGGCAATCATTGTAGGGGGTTCATAATGCAGTTACAACCACAAAAAACTTTCTGGTTAAGATAAGCCATCACACAAAATCTTGGTTTAATTAAACTAACGATGTTCTGAATGTGGGCCACTCCACTAACTATGGTTACTTAGGGTCCATCAAACCAGGATCTCAGGCTGGTTTATAACCACAGCTGGTCTTAGCTGTGGTTTTGTATGATGTGTGAATGCAGAATAAACATTTTGGTGCTTTCCGAACAGGGACAGAGTTGGATGGTTTCCTTGCTGCTGCTGCAGTGGCTGATACAGCAGAGCAGCAATGAGGCTTCCACATGGTAGTTTTCTCCACATTTTCTTTGCCCCCAGTCTCCCAGTAGCAGCTATCCCTCTCCCATACCACTGGGGCTTTTCCAGTGTGTTTTTTAAATCAATAATGGAGTATTGTTATATTTCTGTAACTTTATAACAATATGTGAATCAGGTTCTCTGAATTCTCAGTTGTTTTTAAGTAAGTATCCTCTTTCATTGCAGAGAAACAACAGAAAAGGCAGGAAAGAGGGTAGAGACTTATTTTTTTTTAACGCATCTCCCAGCTTTCAAAGAATCTGCTAGACAAATCATTATAACATTATAAAGCTATAACGATATTCAATTGCCAATTGAAATGAACAACAAAACAACCCCTGTGTGGGTGGGAGAAGTGGCTGCTATGAAGACTGGGATACAAAACATGGCTATTGTGACTGGGCCAGGAAAAGCTAAAATTTCCCACCCACATGGAAGCCATCCAGGCTTTTCTGTGATTGTTCTGAAAACTTCACAGCACAGAGGTTTCAGAGACACTGGAGAAAATGCAGCAAAAAGAAAAAAAAGCACAGCTTGTTTCATGTTAAGGCCAGTTTATAAAATCAGTCACAAATGTTATACTGTTTGCTGGGCAAAAGATAATAGCTGCCTTTTTGCATAACAGAAAAGTACTGTCCCTAATAGTTTATTTGGAACAGCCATTTCACACAAGCATCTTGTCACATGAAGTTGGCATTTATGACAAACATGGTAAGTGAAAAGTGCAGTCTGTTCACATAAGGGAGACATCAACAGGTGTCTCCCCCTCTCCCTCCTCACCATCCACTGTCTGATTTAATTTAGTTTAGTTTAGTAATTTAGTGTCAGTCTTGACTTCATCAGACATTTATAGCCCAGTTACATTAAATGTAACTGTATTTGCATATTGTGCTATGGGCTTCTAGAGGTCAAACTACATAATACCACACCTCCAAAGTCCCCCACAGTGATGAAGTCCCTAGGGAGGTGGTGAGCTCCCTCTCACTGGCGGTCTTTAAGCAGGGTCTGGACAAACACTTGTCAGGGATACTGTAAGCTGATCCTGCATTGAGTAGAGGGTTGGACTAGATGAACTGTATGGCCCCTTCCAACTCTGTGATTCTATTATTCTCAATAGCCTTTTTTATTTTTAACGTTGTCATGGGTCCCCCAATCCTGCCAGAACCTGTGGTGTCTGTGGACTAGGAGTTTTCTGTCTCCCCCTGCTCAATTTTCAGAATGGCATGGGGGGAGGGAGACAGGAGCCCCTCAGCCCTCCCATGCCACAGTCACCAGTAGGGTTGCCAACCTTCAGGTGGTGGCTGGAGCTCTCCCACTATTACAACTGATCTCCAGGTGACAGAGATCGATTCCCCTGGAGAAAATGGCTGCTTTGGAAGGTGGACTCTATAGTATTAGATCCAATTGAAGTCCCTCTCTTCCCCAAAACTCACCTTCCTCAAAACACCTTCCCCAAATCTCACCCCCCCCAAATCTCCAGGTATTTCCCAACCCAAAGCTGGCAACCCTAGCAGCAGGATTAGACCCCACAGATGATTTTAAAATTTTTTAAAAGGCTTTAAAGTGCCACCACATCCCTGTTGCTTGACTTGGGGATATGGTATTGTGTAGTTTGGCCCCAAGGGTCCTGTTTAAAAATATATACATACCAATTGTTTGGTTGTTTTTTTGTCATTCGTTGCTATTCTGCATTCGATTACTTGCACCTGTATGTTCGAATAGCCTACCTAATGGGGACAGGATAGTTGCCCTGGGCTAGGGTTGCCAGCTCTGGGTTGGGACATATCTAGAGATTTTGGGGGTGGACCCTGGGGAAGGCAGGGCTTGGGGAGGGGAGAGAATCTCAGCAGGGAACAGTGCCACAGACTCCACCCTCCAAAGCAGCCATTTTCTCCAGGGGAGCTGATCTCTGTCAGCTGGAAATCAATTGTAATACCGGGAGATCTCCAGGCCCCACCTGAAGGTTGGAAAACATACCTTAGGCCCATCATGCTCACAATCATAATGAAATAAGTGACTACAATTGAGTAAATATTTAATTGGAAGCATTAGCCAAAAAATAATATATTAATTTCATATGAAATACAATGAGTCAACCAAAAAGCATGGTGTTTGAAATAATATGAATAAAATAGTATTAAAACATATGTGGCTAGGTTTGCCATTCCCCTGATGGAGGTGGAGTTTCCTCTGATTTTGGGGGTGTCCAATCCACCACTAGCCAGCTGGCTGGTGGGGGAAGCCTTCCCAGAAGAGCCCCATCCCACACAACATGCCCAGCACAATGACATCACCTGGAGGTGACATTATCATGCCCGGCACATTGCACGGGGGACACTCTAGCATTTGGGCAAAAACTCTGTGATGACCATAGAGGTTTTTGCCCAAATGCTAGAGCATCCCGCCCGACATGCCCAGCACAATAACATCACCTCCAGGTGATGTCATTGTGGTGCACACACTTCACGCCCATGCCAGAAGAGTCATGGAAAAAGACTGGACTCCCCTCGCCAGCAGCCAGGTAAGACCTGGCAGCATCCCGCCCGACATGCCCGGCACAATAACATCACCTCCAGGTGATGTCATTGTGGCACACACACTTCACGCCCGTGCCAGAAGAGTCCTGGAAAAAGACTGGACTCCCCTCGTCAGCAGCCAGGTAAGACCTGGCAACCCTGTCTGTGGCATTTGTTATGTAGGTATCTCATTGAACTATGCTAGTTTGTCACTGGCAGCTGCATGTGTGTCCTAAGTAATCCTAGGATTCTGGCCATGATTGACCCAAATCAGTCCAGTAGGCTTGCTTGTTGATATGTTAAGTGCTGGTAAAGAGCCATCTTGCAATTCTTTCCCTCCCACAGCTGTCAGTGGAAATTTCATGCACATACGAGAGTGTTTATCTTATTTACAAGCAACTGTTTACAGTGGGCAGAAATGAATCTGCAATTGACAATAATGGAGTGCCCTCTCTTGCATTACATTTTAAAGGCAGGGATGTGTTTTGACAAATCAGACCCATATTTGAAACTCTGTTAAGATGTAGTATTTAGAATGATAACTCAGTCCTGCAAAAAGATCAAAGAAACAACTTTTGAGTAATGAATCTGGAACCCTTTGGCAGGTCAAGTCTTTTCTCTAAGGTAGTTGTAACTACCTTGTAACTATTGCATATATTTCCTCACACAGATTTTATTTTCAGTAATTATACATTACTTCAAAGTACAATATGAGAAACATCTAAAAAGTGACTGGTTTGCCATTAATCTTTTCTATTTCCAAACAAATATATTTCTTCCTGTGTGACCATTATAAGCAAAATTAGTTACCATCTGAATTGAAAACAAAATTTCATTTGCTTGCCTTCTGCAGTCATTTCCCAGTCTCTGTCCCTTTGTACTTATGTGCATGGAGTTTTAAAGTATTAACCTAAATATTTAGGAAAGTATTTTACATAAATATACACAAATGGTATTTTTACTGCAGATTTACTTAAACTAGTTTTACTTTACAGGATTGGATCATGGAAAAATATTCTAATTTTTCTTACAATGGTTAGAAGAAAGATAAGAATATATTTTGTCAAAACATAATTGAGGAAATAGGTGGGGGTGCTGTGATGATAATTTTGTATTTATTTAGGCCCCCATTCTTTTTTTGGGGGGAGGTAAAGTAAAGTGATCTTCCATTTTTATCTGTCATGACTCCTCTGTTTACAACAAAACTTCTATTAAATTACATTAATATGCTCTGGTTCTATTTGCACAGCTCTTTATGGTACCTGGGAATGTGATCCACAATCTAGAGAACCACAGCATTCACTTTGAGCGTACAGCAACTTTGGCATTTCGCTCAGGTTGGGGGCGTGGCCCAGATCGTCCGGGGGAAAACCATATGGTTTTCCCCTCGACGATCTGGGCCACACCCCTAACGTGAGCGACGTAGCATGTCACTTCCTGTGATGTGCTGCCGGCACGCGCGTCCAGCGAGAGCTCCCGGAGCCCAGGAAGACTCCCCCGCTGCCAAGGGTGAGTACACTTGGCAACCCTACTTTGAGCGTACAGCAACTTTGGCATTTTTCTCCTGTACTCTTGGGGTGTTTTACAAATATACAACATTTTTCTTTGTGGATGAACTGTTTATAGGATATTCCAATTTACTTATTTCTTTGCTACTCTTGGGAGGGGGGGCAGGTTAAACTATGCTACCTTTACCCAAGCTCCAGAGAACATCTACTTGCACTTTTGCTACATAAGGTTTACAATGTTTCTGGTAACCAGAAAAATGACTTTTTAAATGTCTTTTTGGTCAGAAATTATTGTGATGGCTAAGTAATATAATGAATTTATTTATGCAAACCTAAATCACTGCATGGAGAGCATGCATAAATAAGCATCGCTAAGGACTGGTGAACTACAGTATCTTTGTTAGATCCAGTAATTGTGGGGGGGGGATGGTCAGTTCTAGCCCTTCTTCTCCCTGTATTCCTCACTAGGATACCAGGGACTTCAAATCAAGCTTCACAGATCCATGACTGGTACTTTCAAAGCAGAGAGTGGTGACAATGTCGGCAGATGAGTGTACATTAAGGCAGAAAAATAAGATATACTCTGTCTATGTAACCCATCAGCACACTGGCTACATAAATCTCTTAACTAAAGTACGGTATTCCAAGTAGAGAACTGAGGATTATTCAAGACAAGAAATGACAGTGTCTTTTGTGGTTTTACAGGTAAAGGGGAAAATAACTAAGCAGGTATGTTGTTTCAAAGTAATACTATTTTATCATAAAACTGAAATATAACACCTTATAACCACAAACACAACTAAGACAAATGCTATGAACATAGCAATCATAAATACTGGCTCTTCAGCACGCTTCAGAGAGGGTATTCTAAACAAAGACAAATCCTGACAGGAAGTGCTCAGTAAAGCAAAGGAAATGGCAGTACAAGGGGTGCAAGTCAGATCCCTGTCGCGCAGCGCGTTTGGTAGTATGAACCAGCACCTCAGTCACACTTGCACTCACCAGCAGTCTTTCACTCACCAGAGGCTTTCCAGTAGTCAACCACACTGAGACAGTCCAGTGGTTACTATATACAGGAATTTATTTACAATATTTACAGCTCTCCAACAAAATGCTCCGCCAAACTCCATCCACCATCAAGAGAGATACATACAGTGGTACATATATACATATATACATTGGTCAGCCAATCAGATGAGTGCTGACTCATTGTGTACGGATTGTATGGATAAGGACCAATCACAAGTGTTCCTTCTCATGGAACTGGATGTTGGTGATTGGTGGTCTCTTCCTGGGCTACCAATAGTAATTGAAGGATTAGGATCCTAGCCCAAGACGAAGCTTCACATGGTGTTTCAATCACTGCATTTACATACATACATTGGCACATTGAATACACCACAAGTCGTTATAAAAGAAAGTTGAGTTGCAGTTAAATATATGGTTTAAAACTCTTTTTCCTGAGAGAGTAATTCTGGTCTGCAGTGAGAGAGGGAAGCTGTAGAGCTGAACTGAGGGAACTGCTAACTGCTTTGCAGGCCCAAGCCAGAGAAAAGAAGCATCCAGAGCAGCAGCAACAGCAGCAGCAAGAGCCATTGAAAGAGCATATGGGGAAGAAGCAGCCGTGCACTTCTTTAAGTTAACATTTTGGACTTTCTCTTTTCCTTGTGTCACTGGGCACTGTTTGCTAGGATATGCCTTTATTCTGAATGCCCATTCTGAAGGAAATTGAAGATCCTATTTCAGGTCCCTCTTGGACACTGGCGGGGGATGGGAGGTGGGTTGCCAGCTCCTGGTTGGGAAACTACTGAAGATTTGGGGGTGGAGCCTGGGGAGGACAGGGACCTCAGTGGGGCACAATGCCATGAAATCCACCCTCCACACCATCCAT
>NW_015161476.1:233816-235843 GCF_001447785.1 Gekko japonicus | reverse complement strand
ATATGCTTTTATTCTGAATGCCCTTTCTGAAGGAAATTGAAGATCCTATTTCAGGTCCCTCTTGGACACTGGCGGGGGATGGGAGGTGGGTTGCCAGCTCCTGGTTGGGAAACTACTGAAGATTTGGGGGTGGAGCCTGGGGAGGACAGGGACCTCAGTGGGGCACAATGCCATGAAATCCACCCTCCACACCATCCATTTTCTCCAGGGGATCTGATCTCTGTCATCTGGAGGTGAATTCTGGGGAATCTCCAGGTCCCACCTGGAGGCTGGCATCCCTAGTTCATAGTCATTATGATTCAGTTTTACCTCTAGCTGTAAAGTTGCAGGGTTTGTGGTAAATATTTGTTACCTTGAAAACCATAACACCTGGAATGTTTTTTCCTCTCTTTTTTTGAACCAATTTCATATTTGCTTGCCAGCCCACAAGGGTGCTGTCATTTATTAATTTGAATCCCCCCCACTCTATAATTGTAAAAGATAATTTAGGAGGGGTTTTCATGTAGCCAGAGTTCTGCTGGGCTGCACAGGTACTTCTGCTGCTGCAAGTGCTTGATATTTTGTCTTTGGCTTGGGCCTGCAAAGAAATTGGCAGTTGAGTCAAAGAAAGCTCCAGGTCTTGTCTCTCCTGCTTCTGAATCAGGGTAAAGGCCCTAACTGTGGGTACTAAATCAGGGCCATGGAGAAAGAAAGGAGATCTTTCTGTAAACCTCAGGGGAGACCCAGGTTTGCAACAACTACCACCACCAAAAAACAAGCCCAGTCACAAAAGTTTTCTTCCCAGAAGCACATAACTGTTCTTCAGGAGCAAGGGGTATGTAAGGAATAGGACAGGTGAGAAGGAGCAGATATGCCACTGCTCTCTGCACCTGGCAGCCAATGAGGCAGCAAAACAGGAGGAGCTGCAGAACCTGCCAGCCCTCCCATCTGTTGAGGCAGTGATGCTTCCTCACCACAGCAGTTCCAAAACTGGACTGGCCAGAGGAAGAGGCATGGGACCCACCGCCTCTTCCCCCCGCCAAAGTGGTGGCAATTGGAATGAGCAGGTGGGGATGCATAGGTCTCCCTAGTCATCCCTGCTTGTGAGGTGACCCTCCTCCACCCCATGGCTGTGGTCACACAAGCAGTTTGCATTGATACCATTGTGGTACCTTTCTGGATTGAAAGAGCAGGGTCAGACAGCAACATCTGCCTTCCATGCCACAGTTGTTGCCACCCCATTCTGCCCCGCTTTGGAAGCGAAGTAATTAGGCACTGGGGAAAGTCCAGTGTTTATGGATATCAGCGCTTTCAGCCCACATTTCCAGATGTCTGAACTCCCCTGGTGCAAGCTCAACGCGGTTAGGAAGTCTGATTTCTCTGTTTCATTTTCATTCTGTTTTTAAAGTCAGTTAGTGATATGCACATAACTGTATCTTCATGCACACAACAAGCAAGCTTACAGTTGTCCTCTGAGGTGAGAAGGAGGGGAAGGCAGGCTGAGAAGCCTCCTTTGTCTTTTTTCATGTCACTTCTGCCTACACCTTTGCAGCACACAGGGTGAGGAAGGGGTTAATTGAAAATATGAGCTTTTTTAGAGGGGGAGGCAGCCTCCTCCAGCTTTCAAAACAGAGCAGTGCTTCGAATAAGCAGTTTTGCGCATATGCAAAAGACAAATTTAGAAAAGAAGCCACCCGACCACCCACTCTGTGGTTGCCCCACAGCAATAATCTGAATGGTCGACCACAGGGCCAATGCGCAGTTGAGGCCACTTCAGGGTTTGCTGTCTGGTCATCCCTTCCTGCGACAATTTAAACTGCCACAAATAGAGGCACTGCCAGATCGCACCAAGCCTCCAGTGTGACTGCAGCCAATGTCCCACCAAGACAACAATACTGGAGGCTGGACAGGGAGAAGGCATAGGAGGTGTTTCTTCCCCCTCAGAACCAAGATCGCAGTGCTGTAGGTAGACAGAGGGAGGAGGACCGAAGGCCCAAGCCATGAGAACAGTCAGTGGGGAAGGGAGTGACAAAGAAGGGGCAAGGCGA
>NW_015161476.1:219243-233779 GCF_001447785.1 Gekko japonicus | reverse complement strand
AAAGAGTGAAAGAGATAAGGGAGAAAAGAGGAATGAGTGACAGACAAGAGCTGGAGGCAAAAGAAAGAGAGGGAAGAGTGGCAGATAAGAGGTGGGGTGAAAGAGAAGGGGATGACTGCCAAAGAAGGGTGGGGTGGGGTTGCCAACTTCCCGGTGATATGCAAAAGTATATAGCACTGTGTATAATAGATGTATGTTCAAGGTAGATCAATTTTGTGCTTTTTCTTTTTTTATTATTTCTCTATACTGTTATATAAATATTGCTGTCAAATATTATCAAAAATAGGTTTCACCCAAACAAAACATCAAAGTGCAGGTTTACATTCTGTTCAAATATTCAGACAGCACCTTGTCAGTATCACAACCACTAGTGCCACAGGACTCTAGTAATTTACCCGTTTTGAATACAAGCTTTTTCAAGGACCGTGATGTATATAAAGGACATAATGTGCAATATTTTCTCATTGTGTGAGCACAAAAACTCTTAAGATAGCAGCATATTTTCTATGGTCCCATCAGAACCCTTGCAGCAGACATCATAACCTATCTAGGATACCATATATCTCACGTTCTATCAGGTGATGGCCAAAGATCTCCCAGAATGACAACTGATCTCCGGTTTACAGAGATCTGTTCCCTTGGATAAAATGGCTGCTTTGGAAGGTGGATTCTATGGCATTACACCCTGCTGATGTCACAGGAAGTGGTGGCGGCTACAAGCATGGATGGCTTCAAGAGGGAATTAGATAAGCATATGGAGCAGAGGTCCATCAGTGGATATTAGCCACAAGGTATAGATAGGGGCTCTGGGGCAAGTGATGCTCTGTCTTCTTGGTGCTTGGGGGGGGTCAACAGTGGGAGGGCTTCTAATGTCCTGGCCCCACTGGTGGACCTCCTGATGGCACTGGTATTTCTGGCCACTGTGTGATACAGAGTGTTGGACTGGATGGGCCTTTGGCCTGATCCAACATTGGCGTCTCTTATGTTCTTAAGCTCTTATGTCCCTCCACTCCCCAAACCATGCCCTCCCCAGGCTCTGCTCCTAGATCTCCAGGAATGTTCCTACCCAGAGCTGGCAACCCTAGGTGGTGGAGAAAGAAAGGGAGGTTGAGTGACAGAAAAGGGGGGGAGAAGTAAGAGTGGGGGAAAGAGAGAGAGAGAGAAGGGAATTCTAATAGAGAAGGGGTAGGGGAGAGGGGAGGAAGCAAAAGCAGGGAGAATAGGCTGTCCCCCTCCCCACAAGTTCCTTGCAGATCCCCACTTGTGCCTCCTAAAAAAGGAAATTCTAAGTTGCAACTGCTCCCTGTTCTAGGCTCGCCACATACCAACAAATAAATTAGCAGTTTCCTCAAATCAAGCTCCAGGCCTTCTGCTGCTGGAGGGACTGTCTGAGGAGTATGTCATTGCTAGTGTTGGCAAACTCATTGATATGATTCCATACAGTCCATCCTATGAAGCTTCCATTTCCTCCAGGGAAATATGTTATCTCGAGATCAGTTGTAATTCTGGGAGCCCCACTCAGAGGTTGACATCCCCAACCATTGCAGTTGCTAATACAGGAACAAACATGAACTTGTGTTCCATGAGTGCAGACAGTCACATCTCTGGATCTAGGTTCTGTGGGGTTCTCATTGTTACTAGATGTGAGACTATAAGGAAAACCTTCTGCTGAATGGTGATTATTATTTTTATGAGCAAACTCATTGGCATGAAAAGTGCCACATTTCCACCAAGAAATGCCATTATAGAAGGCTAAAGTCTCTTCAGCCGCAGGGCTTTTTACTATTTTATGAATAGAAAGACTACCATAACATTAATTAATTAAAATAACTCTTTATTTGTAATTGGTTACCAAAAACTAAGGAGCAAAGTAATGATAAAATGAATGATAAATGTAGTCTTCTCTACCTAGGACAAGGAACCCAATCCTGAGGGTTGCTGCACTGGTGGCAGCCAGCCACCAGGACAATAGCTGTGCTGCTGGACATTGTGTGTAGAGGGAATAACATTCCACCAGGAACTGACTCATAGTGAATATACTAGAGCCCCTGTCCACCTTGTATCTCTGAGGTATGCTGGCAATGAAGCTGATTGGCACCCTGGGTGCTCCCCCCCCTTCAGGAATGCACTGTAAAATGTCTCCTTTCAATGGCTTCTTGGTTAAAAGATCAGTTGTTCTGCAATATTAGCATCACTCTGTCTTTTGTCAGATGTTTACCATGGGATCAGCAAATAAAACTGATCAAGCACAACTAAATTCCTAATCTACTTTCTGATATCAAACTTATCAAACATCTTCCTTAGCTTGTCCCTAATTGATGACAACTAGTGATGGAAGCAGTTATTGTGGGGTTAGGATTTGTTATAATAATTAATCTCAAACCAAACAGCATCAGAAAAAAGAAGCTTCTAAATATATTCCTGCTGGTTGTTTCCATTTTTTTTTTTAAACCGGAGGCATGGAGGTAGTGGCAATGAAAGATCTGTTTGGCTACTTTTACTAACCTGTCAAATGGAGTAATTTACAGAATATTCCTGTTCATTTCCTTTCCCATCAGTCCAGTCCTTCCTGTGTTCATTCCAGTACCATATAACATATACTGAAAGACTCGCCATGCAGGCAACAGTGTATGCAAGAGAATAATAAAATAATGTTTCAGTCCAATTTTTCCAGTCTGCAGAGGAATATGAGGGAACTGAAAAGCTGGTTGCCCAGAAATCCAATGAAACTTGACAAGGAAGCACTACCTGACCTGGAAGAAACAGATTGCTATACAGCACCCTTCAGTCGAGCACGCGTACATCAGTAAGTAAGTGATGGTGACACAGAAAATATTCGTTCGACACCAATATGAATATTTCATTTCTCCTCAGCAGGTGACATAACACTTACCATTAATAGATTGTTGGTGTCAAAACTGAGTGGAGATTATATTCTATATGCTCTGGCTTCTAGAAGTAGAGTCTATATTCTACAATATCTTCAACTGGATTAGGATTAGAAGCAGTTCTTTTTGAATGCAAAGCAATACCTTTGAAATCCTGTTGAGCAAATTGGTGGGGAGGGGTTGTGTATCTGAAAGCAGAATTTAATCATCAGTGTTCTTGACTAAAACTATAGGTCTCAACTTTGTGTAATGGGTGACCAAAGAAGATCATTCACAGCTCATTCTTACTGGTGCAGTGCCATTCAATGTTCTCAAACAGAAGCAGATAATGAAATATGCCATAGTGTTTAATATATAGATTTTACCATTATCCTGGAGCCCATACCAACTAGGAATGTGTCAAAGATCCTCCACATCTGACTATCTGCCATAGTTTCATAATTCCAAATGATTTAGTCGTTTCTGAAGTTCAACCAGTGTTTTGTTTTGTTCTGTTTTTAAGTTCTAAATTTTGATACATCACTGAGCACTTCCCATAGCATTTAGTTCCTTCACTGAATTGTGGCTCCCACCCTCAATTGTATTACTGAAGCACATACATACATTGATAAAACACTGTAAATTATTATGCATACAATTGCTCCAGTTCTGTTTATGTAGGATATTACCAGTTCTTTGTAGGAAAAACACGTATCACTAAACCCTGCACAAAAAGAATGTGGTGATAGCTTTTTTACAGTATTTGATAAATCTGCACATGCATATCAGTAATATAAAGGTTTTAAAAAGATGCAAATGGGATTGCAAAAAAAGTTGCAATAAATTGTGCATGTTCCAATTCTGTAATATTTAAGGTAAACCAAAATTCAGGAAGAATGAAATGAAAGGCAGAGCAAATTGGGGGGTGGGGGGTGGGAAGTGGAATGACATAAGTCTGCTGATCAGTGTCTCAAATAAGACTTTAATCGCAGAAATTCAAACTCTTTAGGATTTTGAAAAGTAATTTCTCATCCATTGTAAGATCTATGAGCTTTGAAGATTGCCCTGTGATTATAGATTTCACCACAGGTGAATGGAGTTCCTTTTCAAATAACTGGAAGGAACTGCAAGCTGCACCATGGGCCTAGGGTGGATGTTTACATAGGTAGTACACTAGATAATTTTCTGTTCCTTTGTGGCTCAAAAACAAGAAAGCACAAATTTTGTTCCTCAGGAGGGGTCACAATGGAGTGCTTCACAGTTAATAATGGACTGCATGAAGTAGTCCACTGAAACAAAGTTCTTTTTTATTGAGTTGTAGAGGTCTCAAGTGGAGCTGCGGTGGCTCAAGTGGTTAAGACACTGAACTGCAGGGTGTGGAAAGTCAGTAGTTCAGCAGTTCGAGACCCGGGTGCCACATGATGGAGTGAGCTCCTATCTCTAGTTCCAGCTCCTGCCAACCTAGCAGTTCGAAAGCAAGAAATTGCTAGTAGATAAATAGGTACCACTTCGGTGGGAAGGTAACAGCATTCCGTGCGCCTTGGTGTTTAGTCATGCCGGCCACATGACCACGGAAACGGCTTTGGACAGCGCTGGCTCTTCAGCTTTGAAACGGAGATGAGCACCACAACCCTAGAGTCGGATTTGACTGGCTTTCGAGCAAGGGAACCTTTACCTTTTTAGAGGTCTCAAAGGTGTCAAAGCTTATATTGAGAGTGTCAGATTTTGTTCAGTGTGAAAAATATTGTATATGTTAGTACTGAGACAGCTGCTTTCAACACTGATTAACATTATCAACATTTCCTGCAGTTTTACAATCAACAACAAAGACAGTTTCTTCAGCAATTCCACAAGAAGTAGGATAGTACACCATATGCTGCAGAGGACAAAGTATGAAGATGGCAAATCAAAAATGGGTACTAATTCATAACACTTATTTTGGGTTTTAGACTAGCTGTTGCTGGCATATGAATCCAGCCACTCAAATATTCAGTGAATAACTTCAGTGCACTGTTCCATGAGCAAGCGCACTGATAGTACAAGTGGCTCCTTTAATGGAAGAGAAAAGTGGGCTGATTTTGTCCAATTCTTCCATCTCATTGCTACCACTTGTATCTGTGGCATTTTATCCATGAGACTCCCATGACCTCCAGCATCAGACTTCAGTTGAGGCAGCTGGAAGAAGATAAAAGCAGAAAAGATCCATGGCAGGAAGTACCTTCCACTTGTGGTTCATAACAGCACAACCCAAAAGTAATATTATATATTGGGGAAATTGTTTAGGGATGCATATTTTTAGGGATGTATATAAACTTCTCCCCACATAAATATTGGGACCTATCAGAATAAACATAAATAACAGTTCATTATCCCTGTGTTTTTCAGTACAGTCCTACCCACTGGGCTTCAAGGATTGCATTGTTTGTAGCCTATATCTTGGTGATATAACTAAGTTGGTGTATCTTCTTTTCTGTTTAGGCATCAATAGATTACTCAGCAATGGAACATATGAAGCTGCATTTCCACCTCATGAGGTAGTTTAAGTAGCAACGTTTTAAGTATGATCTGTCCATTTTGAGTTTAATTGAGCCTCTGAAGTCCATATGTGAAAAATAAATTTTGTTGCATGTACTCATCTTTCTGGCCATATTTATTTGATTTCGATAAAAGATAAATTGAATTTTCAGAGATAGTTTTTCTCATCAAAGTGATATTGCCTACCAAATTTCAAATACTTTAGAGAAAGGATCTCAGTTTTGTAGGTAATTAAAAATAATTGTGATTTTTTTTTAAAAAAAAAAGAGGAAATTTGGAGCAGCTACAAAGTTACTTATCCAATCACTGTGAAATGTGTGGAGACGTTTGCATCTCAAGAGGGTTCACTCATGGTAGATCAGGTAGACGAAACATTTGACATCCCCAGAATACAGTCACTGATACAGAGTGATCATAGGGAGACATCTGGACTAGAGATATAAGCAGAATTTCACAGCAGATCCTGGCTTTCAAAATATTTATACAGAAAATATTTTTTTTGCAAAAAGATTTCTCACCAGTAGTTCTACAGTTGTTCTCAGAATCTTATTTATGGGGTATCAGTCCAAAATTAACAACACAAAAGTAACTAGAAATTATCAAAACCTTCTAATACTGGTACAGCTTCCTGCAAATCAACCTGCTAGGTTCTGAATAAATATAGTACCTAAATTCAAACTCAGGACTTACTGTGGGTAATATGATAATTTGTCCACATCCATTTTAAAATGGCCATCTACAAAAAAACCAGGAATATTCTACAGAATGATTTAAACAAGATGGGGCATATGTCTTTAACTGGTGTATCCCGAATGCTTCCTTGCAGAGTAACACTTTATGAACGTCCAGTTTGTCATATGGGTGTGCAATAAACTTCTCCAATACAAAAAAACTGAAGTAATCAGATTTGTGTTTTCAATCAATAGAATATTAGACAAGAGGCACATCTAAAATTTGATTTTTAATCCGAGATTTATGTTCCCCAATCTGAATGCATAAAGAACACGTTGAAAGTCCAACATGTAACAACTTACAACCACACTGAATAAGATATACATTTTTCTTTGTAGCACAATTAATGATGATAGTTCCTTTTCAAAACCTATTTCAAGCAGAACTAGTTTATTAGTAACGCATGCTTGAGAACATGCTGAACAGCCAGCATACCGATGATGTCCAGTAAGAGAAGGTGCAATTTGTGGCTGAATGAAAATATCTGATTTAATCATAATATTCCTAATGCTTTTTGTTCTCCTGAAACCAATAAAAGGTCTACTTTGGCATCCCAGAATGTATAATCAAATGCACAGGTAATATTATTCCTGTGAATGGTATCTTTAATTTGAAATAATTGGCTATGATCCACAGATCTTGCTCTCTCCAGAGCTTTGTTAATAATGTGTGGAGGATGACTTCTGTTTTTTAATTGTTTAGTTAATCTATTGCTATCACTGACAAAATCTATTGGTAAAGTAGAATTTCTTTTTAGACGCAGAAATTCTCCATAAGGCATGTTGTGTCTAAGATTATTAGTATGGTGAGAACTGGGTTTGATTCCCCATTCCTCCACTTGCATCTGCTGGATGACCTTCAACAAGCCATAGTTCTGACACAGCTGTTCTTGAAAAAGAGCAGTTTCTGTCAGAGCTCTCTCAGCCTCACCTACTTCACAGGGTGTCTGTTGTGGGGAGGGGAAGGGAAAGGAGATTATAAACCACTCTGAAACTTCTTTGGGTAGTGAAGAGTGAGATATAAATCCAGTCTCCTCCTCCTTCTCCTCCTCCTTCTTCTAAAAATAAGGAAAATGTCATCAATAAATCATTTATTTTAAAAAATCACATGATCATAAAAAGGATTACTGGATATATTGCAAATGTATTTTTGTTCAAGCAAAGCCATAAAAAGATTGGCGACATTAGGAGCAAAGGTGCTGCCCAGATGTTTTGAGTTTGAATTTGTTTTATTTAATTTATTTTTACACTTATATCCCACCCTCCCCAGTGGGCTCAGGGCGGCTAACAGAGGCCAGATCATTAGTCTTGTCATAAGTAAAAACATATAAAAGCATAATAAAAACATCACTACTAAGACTAAAGTGCTCTATCCAATTACTAGTGTCCTAGATCCAAGATGGTATCCCCACGACTCGAGCTAGTATTCTCAGCATACATATCCAGTGGCGACGGCCTATCCAATCTTCTGTAATTCTAAGTTCTTCCTAGTTTAGATACTATATTTATTCAGAACCTAGCAGGTTGATTTGCTAGAGGCTATACCAGCATTAGAAGGTTTTGGTTAGTTTCTAGTTAAATTATTTTGTTGTTGTTAATTTTGGACTGGTGCACCATAAAGAAGATTCTAAGAACAACCGTAGAACTACTTTTGGTGAGAAATCTTTTTGAAAAAAATATTTTCTGTATAAATGTTTTGGCATTGTGACATTATATAAAATTTGTGATTATTTCATAGGAATGATTGTCACCTTACTGGTATTTAAATATACTACTGAAAAAAACACTTTGTAATTATTGATAGTGGATAAGCCAAATTTTTGTGCAGCTTTTTATATAATTTTAAGATTTTATCATACGGTAAGTTGTACAATTTTTCAATCTTACTGAAGAGGTTTAGCAAAATGAGGGGATCCATACCTGGGATCCTTCTGTAATGATTCTTCTTTCAATGATCCATCCTGTAATGTTGTATGACTCTTCTCCTAATTATCTGTTGATGTTGACGCATTAATAACATTTATAAAAATTGTACTTACCTTTGTAATTGAGTACACAGACTTCAGTGGAATTATATGTCTCGTAATTTTCACAGATTAGGTATAAAATAATTATACACAAGTTCATTTTATTAGCAGATTTATTCAGCATCTCATTACAGTATTTTTGCTGTTTTTGGATCCTCATATCACTGTAATACTCCAGGTGAGGCCTGGAGATCTCCCAGAATTGTAATTGATCTCCAGACCAGAGAAGTCTGTTCCCTTGGAGAAAATGGTTTCTTTGGACAGGAGAGTCTGTGGAATTATACCCTGCTGAGATCCCTCCCCTCTCTAAAACTTACATTTCCCAGGCTCCACCCCCAAATCTCCATTAATTTCCCAATCTGGAGTTGGCACACCTAGTTCCAAAAGACTGTCTTAATGTTTTCTTTTTAAATAAACTCTCAGTAATGTAAGCAGGCCAATTTCTGTATCAACTTTAATATTAAATTCAAGATAGCATTTTTCTCCACTATTCACCAACTGACTGTGCTGTAAAATCAGTAATGTCCTTGTTTATACTTTTATTCAGATGACTTCTTTTTAACATCCAATTTCTCTTTCCTTTTATAAGCACATAACATTCTGTTTGTTTTTTAATTTCCTGGTGTGTTCCAGGGAAGTCATAAAAGCAGGCATCCCATCAAAACTCATGGAGCTCAGAATCATCGACATCTTTTATATGAACGGTGGGCACGGTGGGGGATGTGGTACAAATATCAGCCTTTGGATTTGATCAGGTACCTCAAAAATATATCAGTTTATTCCTGTGATGAGTGAGACAATATTTATTGAACTGTGACTGGGCAATTGTTTTACAGAAATTCTTTGTTGATAATATAATCTGTTGAATTTAATCTTTATTTTTCAGCTTTGTTTATTGTTTATTTATACTGTTTGGAATGTTTCTTCTGATTAACATTGTCCTGTACTTAAAACAAATAGTTAATTTTCAGTGCAATCCTATGCCGAGTTACTCCATCAATATCAATTTAAGTCTGTGGATTTAGACTGGAATAGCACTTAATAGCATTGCACTGTTAAGTAGGACTGCCAGGTGTCCAGTTTTGAATTAGACAATCCAGTATTTTCACTTTCTGTCCAACAAATAAACTGAGAAAATACTGGACATATACATGTTCAGCATTTTCCTATTAAGTAAGCTTGCAACCATCATGGCCAAACCCCATGCATATGCTCTCTTTTCCCCCCTATGGCTTGATAAACTGCTGATACCTCCAAGGTTTGAAAAGAATCAAACTAGCCACTGAGCAGCCAGGCGGGACACTCCCTGAGAAATCTCGTTGGCTGGACTGATAAAAACTGGAAAGAGAGAGATTTTCACAGCCAACCAATCAGCTTCCCATGTTGGTTCCAGTGGACTGTGGGGGTAGATGGTTGGCTGGATGGACTCTTCTAAAGAAAAGTGAAAATTAGTATTTGAAGGTCATGGTGGGGAAAAAGCCGGGAGCATTTGGAGGGAGAATCCCTTGGAGGAACATTGTAGACTGCTTTATTGTGTCTGCTTTACATTTTTAGCTTTTTGTGCAGCCCTGGTGACTATAGGCACTTTATTGCTAGTAAGTACTTTATTGCTGCAAGACTGTGCATCTGGCCTGTAGCTATGGTGGGGCTATTGGGGGGCTCCACCCCCTCCCTTAAAGAGACAGCTGCACAAGTTTTCCTACCTCCCTTGCCAGCAGAGTCTTCTCCCAGCTTGCTCGCAAGAAAAAGACTCGTTGACTGGCAACAGAGGCCATGCAGCTGCCCCCTCTCTTCCAGCTGAGCAGAAAGAGTTTAAACTTAAAAAAAAAAAACCAGAGTCACGCTGCAGTTCCAGCACACACAGACTCTCTCCTCTCTCTTCTCCCACCAACCAGCTGAGCAGAGAGGGGGTTTAAACTTTAAACCATCTCTCTGGAGTCATGCTGCAGTGGCAACACAATTTCTCCACTGGGTGGAGATATCGTGCTGACGCTGTGGCACAACTCCAGAGAGGGGTTTTTAAGTTTAAACCCCCTCTCTGCTCAGCTGGCTGGTGGGGGAAGAGAGGGGGTGGTCATGTGGGTTTGTTGCCAGCCCCCAAGTCTTCTTCCTTCTAGTGAACTTGGAGAAGGCTCTCCCAGCCAGCAATGAGGCCAGCCTGCCGTCTTCCTCCCCTCGCGGGGTTTAAATTTTTAATTTAAATTAAGCCCCTCCAGCACCAGCAGCCCCCCCCCACTGGAGTGCCCCAGGATGAAAAAATCCTGGCTACAGGCCTGCTGTGCACATTTACATGCAAATGAATACCAGGGTTGTGACGTGGAGGTAGGCAATGGCAAACAACCTCTGAACATGTATTGCCCTGAAAACTCCAAGGTGTCGCCATAAATCAGCTGTGATTTGATGGCACTTTCCACCATCAACGGCCACTGAACAAACAACCTCTGAACATTTATTGCCCCAAAAACTCCAAGGTGTTGCCATAAATCAGCTGTGATTTGATGGCACTTTCCACCATCAACTGCCACTGAACTCATTGAGAGTTACTTATGAGAAAACATAGTTACTATTCCATAGTAAATTCTCCCAGCAATTTCAGTGGCTTAATCATATGCTGTTTTCTTTTGGGGATAGTGGGGATTTGAAAATGCTTCCCTTTGGATGGATTGTGTGTTTTATTATGTCCCTTTCATACTGTGTAAAATATTTGCTAGATTAGCTATCTAATCCTATGCAGATTTACTTCTAATTGTTTTATTGATTTCAGTGGCTTTAGAATGAAAATAACTGCATAGGATTGCACTGTATATTATATTTTATGATAGATTCAAAATTGAACACTCTTTTACATTTAGAAAGAAAAAGCAAATAGAGAGAGCTAGTCAAAGTTCAAATTCTGCTTCTGCCATGGAAGCTTGCTGAGTAACCTTGGGCCAATCACACACTCTCAGCCTACCCTACCTCACAGGGTTGTTGTGAGAATAAAATGGAGAAGTAGAGAATGGGGTGGGCTGCTTCAGATCCCCAATGGGGATAAAAGTGGATACAAATGAAGTAAATAAATAAAATAAATAAACTCTTCTACACATAGAAAACTAGATGACAGGGAGAAGAGCTCTAGCTTACTCTTTTCCCTGGCATGAGAGTTTTTAATGCATGTCATGTCTGCACAGATGTTGGTGCTGTGTTATGCCCCCTGAAGGTCAAATAAAGCTGTGGTGAGACAAGCTGGTCAACAAACAGGTCAACAATTTTTTATCAAGTGTGTCCAGTACTTTTGTTGAAACCATCTGGCAATCCTGCTGTTAAGACTGCTTCTGCAAATAAAACTTTCTTTTCTACCGTCATTTGAAGATTGTCTCTTTATTTGTTGGTGATATTAATGTGATCCAGATCTTCTTAAAGTGTTTTATTTTATCAAGATTTAATAACACATTATGTAGCCTGAATTAGCTGTTCTTGCTTTATTGCTAGAATATATTTTCTGGTATTAAATCAGCTGGTTATCATGTGTTCATATTATTGCTGCTAGATACCAACACAGAGATTCTGTCTGCCATTTTTAGAGAACTCATAGACAGTGAGAAGGTCTATACTAGCAATGTTTCTTTCTACTCCACTCTCCCCTCCCTTTCTTTCCTGCCTGATAAAGCAAGCAGAATGTCATGGTTCTAGCTATGATTAGAGGCATCCATAGACTAGAATGAAATCAGTAGCACCTCCATTGTACATTGGGCTGAAATATCACAGCTATTTGTAAAGAAACAATATGACAATAATGTAAAAAGTTGTGATAATTTCTTCTTATGCATATACTGTTGCCAGGTTTGATCATTTACTTGAACATGTAAGCAAATAGTACTCTTTTTTTTAAATGCAGGCGATATTTTGGAGAGAAAATTGGCCTTTATTTCGCTTGGTTGGGATGGTATACTGGGATGCTTATTCCAGCGGCACTTGTTGGGCTGTTTGTTTTCCTTTATGGATTATTTACGATGGATTCTAGTCAAGTAAGGTAAGAGGTACAACAGTGCCCCATTATAGAAAACCATGACATAGAATAATTCTTTTAAACTGTTATTTCATAGAAATAACCGGCTGGTAAGCCATAACAAAATGAAACAGTTAATTGGATCTTGCGCATTTTCAGCAAGAAAAGAATTCTACCTTGTCCAAGGCTCATCTCACTCCAATGCCTGAACACCTTCCCAAAGAAATATGGGCACTTAGAATCAAAGACCTGGAAGTCCAACCTCCTGCTTTGTTGTTGTTCAGTTGCACAGTCGAGTCTGACTCTTTGTGACCCCATGGACCACATCATGCCAGGCCCTCCTGTCCTCTGCCGTCCTCTGGAGTCTGCTCAATTTTATGTTCATTGGATCAATAACACTGTCTAACCATCTCATCCTTTGACATCTTCAATCATTCCCAGCATCAGGGTCTTCTCCAGGGAGTGCTCCCTTCTCATTTGGTGGCCAAAGTGTTTGAGCTTCAACTTCAGTATCTGACCTTCCAGGGAACAGCTATGGTGGATTTCCTTTAGGATTGACTGATTTGATCTCCTTGCAGTCCAGGGGACTTTCAAGAGTCTTCTCCAGCACCATAATTTGAAAGCATCTATTCTTTGGCGCTCGGCCTTCCTTATGGTCCAACTCTCGCAGCCATACATTACTACTGGGAATACCATCACTTTGACCATATGGACTTTTGTTGGCAGAGTGATGTCTCTACGTTTTATTATGCTGTCTAGGTTTGCCATAGCTTTCCTCCCAAGGAGCAGGCACCTTTTAATTTCCTGGCTTCAGTCACCATCTGCAGTGATCTGGGATCCCAGGAATGTGAATTGTGCCGCTGTTTCCACAAAATCCCCTTCTATTTGCCAAGGAGTGATGGGGCCGGATGCCATTATCTTAGTTTTTTTGATGTTGAGTTTCAAGCCAACTTTTGCACTCTCCTCTTTCACCCTGAATAAGATGCTCTTTAGGTCCTTTTCGCTTTCTGCCATTAGAGTGGTATCTTCTGCATATCTGAGTTTGTTGATTTTCCCCCCAGCAATCTTAGTTCTGGCTGTGGCCGGCATTTCGCATTATGTACTCTGCATATAAATTAAATAAGGCTGTCCAGCAGGGGCAAACCAGGAAAACAAAAAAGCCTGGGGAAAAGGCCCTGTTCTCCTCTGCCACTCCCCCGCAGAAGCCTGACTAGACTGAAAGATTGAAAGACTGAAAGATTCTACAACAAAGTAATTTATTTTAGCTCAGTGTAGTTCATTTCTTAAATCAGCTTCATGCCCTTCTCGCAGCAGCCAATTCCTGCAGCAAAGGTTTCTCTATTTCAACTTTTATTTCAACTTTTCCTTTGGTATTTCTGATTATTTCTGTGTATATAGTTTACTCCTTCCTAAATTTTGACAGTTATTAATGGCAGAAGCATGTTTCCTAACATTCGCTTTCAGTTTAATTTTCCTCAACCATCAAGAGGCACTTTCCTTTGGTATCTAGTTCCTTGATCTTATGGCCTGTATAGAGTTGCCATTGCCAAGTAGGGTTACCAACTATCTGGGGAGAAAGGCCTGATCGAGGGTGTGCACCAAGGAAAAAAATATATACTTTCATATGAGAAGGTTCAGGAGAATTGCCTCCCCCCTTAATTGCCTATGTTTATGTAGGACATTGTCAGTTTGGGATTGAAATCCATGTGGACTTTTGGGTAACGGTACTTTGAGACCATTACTTTCAATGAGGAACCTATTGGTTGTTTTGGAGCAGCCATTTATAAAGATAACGACACCTGAATTGCACAGAACAAAATCCTCCATCTAATCTAAAGACCTCAGATTTCAAGTGAATTGAACCAAGGCCATGATTGACGATAAAAACTGTTTACCTTTCCATTGAAAACTCTGTGTTTGCTATCCTTCCTTGTTGTAGTCTGTTTTGGTTTCATTTCACTGAGTGAGGAAGGAGGGACTTTTTGGGTGGGGATGGAGTGGCTATTTTATAACTAAATATCAAAATTGCAGTTTATACTAACACCTTGAATTCAATCCGGAAACTACTTGGTAGCTAACATGACTAGAGCAAAATTAAGGGTAATATGAGCTGACCATGATGTTCCAATCAGCAGTTTGGTGGCTATGTTCTGAACCACTTGCAGTTCCCTAAGCATTTTCAAGGGTAAAAAAGGTAAAGGTAAAGGTTCCCTTGCTTGAAAGCCAGTCAAATCCGACTCTAGGGGTGCTCATCTCCGTTTCAAAGCTGAAAAGCCAGCGCTGTCCAAAGCCGTTTCTGTGGTCATGTGGCCGGCATGACTAAACACCAAGGCGCATGGAACGCTGTTACCTTCCCACTGAAGTGGTACCTATTTATCTACTTGCAAT
>NW_015161476.1:208578-218528 GCF_001447785.1 Gekko japonicus | reverse complement strand
TAAACCAAAATGTAAGTTCTCCAACTTGCATAGATCTCTCCTTTAATCTTGCAAATCAGATTTTGTACAAGGTGACTTGGTATCCTAACTCTCAGTAGCATTCACCCTTTTCAGTCTTTCTGTAGTGGGGGAGATATCTTATCCCAGTAAAAATCTCAGACACACTCATCCACAGTCCATAAACAGAAAATAATATCTGATCCAAATTGCACTCTGTTTACTTGAATGTGGAAGCCACGTGCTAGCACAGCGGGTCCTTGTAAATTAGTTTCCTTTGATGTGGTTGCAGAACACAACCCAGCTATACCGAATTTCTTGTTCTGGGCTTAGTCAATGTCTAGATGGGATACATCCTGGGATGCCTGTATGTGTTTGAATTCCATGACAGAAGAAAGGTAATAATTTAAATATTGTCTGTTATGTAGAAGAAGAAGAGATTGTATTTATACCCCGCCCTTCACTTGGAGTCTCAGAGCGGCTTACCAACTCCTTTTTCTTCCCCTCCCCACAACAGACACCCTGTGAGTTGGGTGGGGCTGAGAGAACTCTGACACAAACTGCTCTTTTTCAAGGACAGCTGTGCCAGAGCTTGTGACTGACCCAAGGTCATATCAGCAGGTGCAAGTGGAGGAGTGGGGAATCAAACCCAGTTCTCCCAGATTAGAGTCCGCACACTTAACCACTACACCAAACTGACTCTCAATGTAAAGGTAAAGGTAAATGTACAATGTACAATGTACTAAACTTATTCAACAGAAAGCAGCAGTATAAAACTGTCCATTCAGTATTGTCTTGTCTGTAAGACAAAATAACATATTTTAAGCTTTATACATAGACTAGGAATAAGGCCCGTTGTGGGAAGAAATACAACGAGATCTAAAAGGAAGCTCCAGGTGAATGTCCCAACTGTGGTTGGTGGGACGGCAGAGGGAAGGGGAAAATTAGGGCTGCCAAGTGGGGGCGGGTAGCGGGTAAACCCCCACTTCGGAGGTCCGATTCTCGCCCCCGCGGAATCAGGCCCTGGGAGGAACTCCACCCCCCAAAGCGCAGCGTGGCTGCATCACCAGAGGTGACGCAACCACATCAATCACATTGGGGGCATGGCCCCGATAGTCAAAGGGAAAACTCTATGGTTTTCCCTCCAATGATCGGGGCCACGCCCTCAACGTGATTGACGTCACACGGCACTTCTGGTGAATTGTTGGCGGCGCACGCGCGGAAAGCGCACACACGCGCACGTTGACGGACGGCTCCTAAATGCTTTCATTTACTTAAAATTATTTGGCAGAGAATTTGACACTTTAATGATGGTCTGGGCCTGGCTGGGGCAACGGCACGCGTGCCCACAGAGAGGGCTCTGAGTGCCACCTCTGGCACCCGTGCCATAGGTTCGCCAATTGCCACCACTGTCATAGAGTCTACCCTCCAAAGCAGCCATTTTCTCCAGGGAGACAGCTCTGTGTTGGTTTGAGTTCAGCTGGATTTCTGGGAGATCTCCAGGTCCCACTGGGAGATTTGTACCTCCTGTGACTGTTAAAGGAACGATTGGGATATGGTGATTTCTGGGAGATCTCCAGGCCCCACTGGGAGATTGGCACCTCCAGTGACTGTTAATGGAAAGATTGGGATATGTATTTTGACAACTCCAGTGACCGTTTAAGGGAAAATTGGGATATGTACTTTACCTCAGGACACATTCAATGACTCCCAACAGCAACAACAAACTGTTTAGAATGTTAAAGGCCAATCAGGCCTCATATGAAAATGACCTCTGTGTTCCGACTGGCTACTGGGGGGAGAGGAAGAGCAAACTGTTTAGAATATTGGAGGCAAGACTCAGGCAACGCAGCCAGTGGATAGGGACAGCTTCTGAGTGACAGATCAGGGAGCCAACTGATTTGGGAGCATGTGGAATGTTCAAGAGAGTCCATGACCAAAACAGAATTATTATATAGAGAGATAAGCAATTTTTTTCTTTACATAATGTATGTTATTCAAAGATCACCTTGATAACCTTTGTAAGGCCTCTTGTTATATTACAAAAAAACATGTCAGAAACAGATGGCTACAATTCACAAAGAATTAATTGATTGCATATTCTGCAACCATTACATTGCACAACTGCAGAGTCCCTCTGCAGAGTACATTGACTGTACTCCTTTAACCCCATCAGCCTGGTGTCAATGAATACAATGATCAACCTGGATTCAACAAGACACTGTGTCAGTTTGACGACTGGCATTCCCTCTAGGCCTAGCTATTAATTTAATGAACTCAATACAAAGCCACTTAATGAAATACCTACTGGGTTGCAAAGTCTATAATGCACACAATTACAAAATGAGCAGACTGTGGATTATAGCTTCATGTAGTGTTTGCTAACTGTCAGTGGTGTTCAGTCTTGTGATCCATTCCATAGTGGGGAGACATTTAATCCCAGTAAAAAAGTTTGATGCACTCATCCAGATGCCATAAAAAGAAAATTATATCTGATTACACAGATAAGCAAATGTGTTAGTGTGTGTGTTACATGTCATCAAATAGATTCTGACTTAGGGCGACCCTATGACTTAATGACTACAGAAGTCTTACCATTAACAGCCTTGCTCAGGCCATGGTTTCCTTTGATTCAGTCTCATGTTAGGTCCTTTTCCTACTGCCTTCAGGTTTCACACTTTTATAACCAGGTCTGCTGATATATAAAGTGTATCTCTGAGTATGTGCAGAGTGCCTTCTGTTCAGCATGGGATTAACACAGCAAACTCCCATGCAAGTGTGGTTAAGGAACAAGGTTCTGGTTTCCAGTGAGTGTAACTTCAAGGCAAGTTTGAGTTCTAGCACCTGCCATTTTAAGCAGTTTATTTTCCAGTGACGGGGTGTGTGTGTGTGTTTCCCTGCCTAACTCTGGCCACACTTGGAAGCTTCTTATCCTCGGCTATTTATGCATGTTGCATTAGGAAATAATACAACTTCTTTATCAGTGTTATTCAGTTCTTGGAGTTATGTAACAGGCTACCACTTTCACAAAGTGAGTCTTCCCTCTAGTGGTTTTATTTATTTTTACTTTTAAAAATATCTGTACAGTACAACTTGTTTTAAAAATGAACTGATGGAGGGTGATGTAGGTGCAATTAATAATCAAAGCCAAACTTTGCTTCAGCAAAGTTCAGATTCCTGATGTGCTGACCTGGGATATCAGACCTGTCCCAATACTGCCATATTATTAAAGTAAGAGATCAAACTAGGAAGCATTATAACTGATTTGTGCAATAAGTATAGTTTATGTTTGTGTCATGTCAACAATTAAATCTAACCTGATCCTATTTTAGAATTATGTGGTAGTTCCTTGAAAAAAACGAAAGAAAATACAAACTTATTTTATTATTTGGGTGATTTCCATACAGGCTTATTACTCTGGTTGGACTTCCAACTGCAGTGGATTATTTCCAAAAGTCCACTTTGTTCGCTGCCAAAAGATGTAGTGATGGCCACAGGCATAGATAGCTTTAAAAGGGGATTAAATAGATCCAGGGAGCATAGGTCTTCAGTGACTACTAGCCATGGTGACTAAAGGGAACCTCCACATTCAGAGGCAGTCAGCCTCTGAATCCTTGTGCCAGAAGGCAATATCAGGGGAAGCTTCAGCCCTGTTGTTTGCCCTCCAGAGAAACTGCTTGGTCTTATGTTCATGTGTTCTTATATTTGTTACTCATCTGTTGTCTTTCTGCCATTTCTCCTTGCTTTCTCAAACCACCTTTGATCCAGTGTTTCCCGCTCGTCCTCAGCTAAAGCGCATATGCCTTCTGTGTGGAAGACACACTGCCGTTCAAAAGGTGCTGCCCATTTCCTTGCCAAGATAGATCTTTTACTTTCCATCTCTCCTACTTAAAAGATCTGATGACTATTTTTAATGGAAGCTTGGGATGCAGGCAACTTAGTATGAAGTTCACTATAACATTATAATGCTATAGCAATTTATCTATTGCCAGTTTTAAAAAAACAAACAAACCAAGAGAGCCCCTGGTGCTGCAGGTGAGAAATCGTGGCTATGAGGAAACAGCACAGGGGAAGTGTGAGGAAACTTGCCATTTGGAAATCCTATTGATGCTATACTAAATTAGCAGCTGCAGTGGCAACAGGAAAACTATGGAGAGCTGTTGCCATATGGAAGACACTTTTTTCAGTGTCTGCCAGGCAGCGACAAAGGCATGGATACTGTGCATTTGTTTGTAAAAACAAATTAATTCTTGCTTCATTCCAAGCATCCAACAATGTAAAAGTTAAAACAAAATACAAAATAGGAACAGAGATTTACATAGAATCAATAACTATACAATAATTCCAACGCCCAAGAACCAAAGTTCAGCATTGTCTAATGTTATAATGAAATCCAAGATATGAAGTCAAAAATGGGAATGCTTGTCGAAACAAGAATACCTTTAGAGTTTGGGGGGGAGGAGCCTGCAAGGAGAGCAGGGTGCCCTACAACCCCCCCAGAAGTCTGTTAATTGAACAGACCATCATTGTAAAAGAGTAAGTTCTAGTCGCAGAGGACCATGCTTGATGGATTGGGGTCACCACTAGTAGCAAGTGGCTGGAAGTCCTAATTTGGCATGTAAGTTAAATAAATGCAGACATATTCCTTCAGATTGGAAAGTCCCATGTCATTAGGGACTTGTCAAAAACAAAAATCTTGAATCAAGAAAGCAGATAAATTAGTATCCATTTCAATTAATTCAATATAGGCATTTTTCGTCTCGCTGCCCCTCACCCATCAAAAAACGGGCAACCACATTCTGTGACTTTTGGAGATTCTGGGACCTCCAAGGGAAACAACACATAGAACATGTAAAGGAAAAGCTTTTTTAAGAAGCAAAATGCTGCTGCCACTCAGATCAAGTTCTCCTTATTCCTGCTTAGATAAATTTGGAAATTAATCATCTGCAATCAGTGTCACTAAGGAGAAGCACAAATGTCCTTTTCAAAGCAAACTCTTATCACAGTGCACGCAGTCTATAAAATATCCTGAGAATCTGCCTCTTTCCATTCAGCTATCCTACCTTGAAGCCCTAAAGAATAAGATGCTCTGCTGATGCTGGTTGCTGATACCAGTACTACACAAATGGTAAACCTTCTAGGTGCATAAAACAGTGTAAAACCTCATTTTATATCAGAGCTATGTTGTTGTAGCCAGGGGTCATTTCCTGCAGGAGCGCACAGGAATGGAGCTCCGGCAGTAAAGAGCCCAGGGGGCAGGCACATGCAACAAGCCCCACCCCCTGCTCCCAGCAGCCCTCAGTCAGAGCAAGAAGCCGCCAGGAAAGTTGCAGAGCCCTCTCCGCCCCCCCCCCCGGTCCAAAACAATCCAGTGGCACCTTTAAGACCAAGTTTTATTCAGGTACAAGCTCTCCCTCCTCTGTGAGGACAGATCTGCACGTCCCCCCCCAAGTAGCTAGCAATCCAAAACAGTCCAGTGGAGCCTGAGTGGTGGGTGTTGCCTTCTGACACACTTCTGGTGATGTCAGGGGGTATGGCATATGCAAATGTTATGCTAATGAGTTATGCTAATAAGCTCCTGCACCTCTTTTTCTATTAAATGACCCCTGGTTGTAGCAAAACTGAAAAGGAGCATCTAAAAGACTAAGAAGCCAGGACTAGGGTTCTGACTTCCCAGTGGGGCCTGAAGGTCTCCTGGAACTACAGCTGATCTCTAGACTACATAGATCAGCTTCCCTGGGGGAAAGTGGCTGCTTTGTATAGCAGACTCTATGGCATTATACCATTCTGAGGTCCTTCCCCATCCCAAACCCTTCTTTCACCTGGCTTTACTACCAAAACTCCAGGAATTCTCTAACTTGGGTGGGCAACCCTAGTCATAAAAATCAAGGCAGCTAGGAATGCAGTAAGAGCTGCAATGACACAAAAATATCCTAAGCACCTGGCAATTAAGCAGTACACCATTAAAAAAAACAGAGTTAAATATGCAGCCAAATCCGTCTGCCAATTTACCAGTGCCCTGAGGAATAAGGCCATCGCATGTTCCTTCCTAATGCAGTGAGTGAAGGCACTCTCCACATCCACTAACTGCATTAATTAATTGCATTAGTCAATATTTATAATTCTTAGTTTTTTCCCTCTACCTTGTTTACTTTTTGTTTACATTCTTCAGACTAGTTTCACAATTAAATCTGTTAAGGATTCCTATTTCATATCACACTCTTCTAACTTGGATTCTAAATGCTCTTCCCTCTCTTGGCTACTTTGAACAATTCTTTCCTCAGTCTGTTCCAGTTCCTTAATTCCTTAATTATTATTCGGTTCCTTAATTCTTTTATTGAGTCAAACATAGATGTAGCATCACCTCTGAACTCTAAATTATAATTCTTATTGTCTCTTTTAGGAGCTGTATCCACTAAAAAAGTAGTGCTTTTTCCTTTAGCCGTACAGCCCACCCACAGAACCACAATTTTTTAAACACTTTTGAGAACAATTATCCAAGTATGCTAGAAGTTTTCTAAATAATTCTAAATAATTCAACATTTCGCAGTTCACTGATACTAAATAAGGCTCAAATTCAGTTTATCTAACACAACATGTATCAGTTATTCAAATCAATTACTGAAACACAACCAATAAAAGTTTAATTAATTATTAAAGAAATCTCTGTGAACATTCACATTTATTAAACCCCTTAATGATCTTATATTACAATAGACAAAACCATCCACCAGATCCCTAATGACAAGAGTAATGAAATTTCAGTGGAAGCAGATTACGGCTCGGAGTTATGTCCCAGCCTTCAGTCTCCCCCAGAGGGCCAAAACAGGTCAAATCTGCATTTGCATTTTTAAATTAGTTTCATGCTGCTGTGACACCGTCTTTCTCTATGCTTGTTTGAATGTTGTTTGGAGAATATTCTTTTAAAGCAGTGCAGAGGTGCAATAACAGTGGAGCCGCCCCGAAAGGACGATAATCATATGTGGACGTGCAAAAATATGCTAGCACTCTTGAGGTGTGAAAACGACACCAAATGTAGACAGCTTTTTTGAAGACGGAGTCAAAAGGCTGGGACACTGGTGGGAAAGACAAATGCAGATTTAGCCACAGAGGCCCAATTCCCTTCTGGTGTCATCCTTACAGTGTCGCCTGCAGCGAATACCTGCAATGTTGTCACAGACCACAAACAATTCTTATCAGCTACCCCAGAAGTTGCAATCTCACTCATGGTCCAGACTGAGCACTGCACTCACTGCCCTTCTTCCACCACTACCTTAGGATGGCAGGGCTTGCTTCTGCATGGGAGAGGGAAAGTGGTCCCATTATTATATAAATAATAGAATAATAATAATAAAATAACACACAAGAGAGGGAGAGCAATCCCAGGAGGGACTGTGGATGCTGCCTCTTGTTGCCTATCAGTTAGAGCTTCTGAGGCTTTTTCAAAAGCCAGCCCCAAGTAGTGTCTGTTACAGAAGACTAGTCTGGAAATAGTATTCAAGAATGCTCTTAACATCATCTTTTAAAGAGAGCTTAGCCACATTTGAGGCTGGTAGATCAACACCAGCCAAACACTCTGCCCTCCCAAGCAGTATCACTTCTGCCTTGTCTGAACCAATCATCAGTTTGTTCAGCCTCGGGCACTTAACAACGACCTCGAAAACATAAAAAGAGCATTAAAAAAAATAAAACCGCAGTCCAGCAGACATGGATCACAGAAAAATAAGTGAAAAGATATATCACATCCACTGAAATGTTCATATGCCACATAATACTGGGAATTATATAGAGCATGTGTGTGTGGAGGGGGGGAACATGCTAAATTGTCTATTTCATAATGTTCCTCTGATCATAGGTGATGCTTTCACAAACTATAAAGGCTTAGTCTGGATTGGCAATTTCAGTGTTGGTGTTCTGTTTCCTGGGATTTCTGCTGGTGGACAAACTATTCATAAAATGTTATTTCCGCTTATATCAGACCTGGTTGGTGCTAGCTGAATAAACTTCTCAAGGACGCTAATTGCATCAGAACAATGGAAATGAAAAATTACCACTTGAAGCTGTCACAGGAATTCATAAGCAGATTTAACGAGCCATTACTAATTCAGGCTAACATATGCTAACTAATGTAGCAAAGCCTATAAAATTATTACATGATTTTCATTAAATTCCACAAGAAAACCTTGAGGAAAAGTAGGTTTCAAAAGATTAAGTCAGTAATTCCCTTGCTGATGTGTGTTCTTTCATCTCTCTCCTAGAATGACTCTTAGGTGACCAGATAAGGTTTTCTTGAAAAATATTATCTAGGGAAGACAAGATTTGTTTTTTTAAGGATCACCTCACCTTCACACTTCCTGTGGTGGTCTGTAGCTGACTGCTTAGCCCAGATGTTCAGTTATATTATGTACCAATATTTGCCTTTTGTTAGTAAAACTGGAATTAAATTAAAATAGCTGCCTTGTTCTCTGAGTAAGTAAATGGGAATGCCTGTATTTGTCAATATAATGTATAAACATGGTACTGTAAAACCCCCAAACACAGCTGATAGTGGCTACCATCACCATGACATATCTTTTAGCAACCATTAGTTTTCTTGACTTCCTTTTGCAGTGTAGAGATTTGTGAGGCGAACGAAACCATCATGTGCCCTATGTGTGAAAAGAATTGCACACTTCAAAAACTGAATGAAAGCTGCATCTATGCAAAGGTAAACTTTTAAATGTGATAGAATATCTTTGCTTTCCAAAATTCAGTGTTTTTGGTGCTTTCCATAATGCATGATGGTGCTTGGCGAAGTCTTCTGAAGAAGTAAACAAAAAAAAATGCTTTAAACTTTCATACTTGTTTATTCAGGTGGGTAGCCATGTTGGTCTGAAGCAGCAGAATGAAGGTTAAGTCCAGTGGCATCTTTAAGTCCAACAAAGTTTTATTTAAGGTACTAGGAATAAGGCTCATTGTAGAAATAAATACAACGACCTCTAGAAAGAGGCTCTGGGAGAGTGCCCCAGCCTTGGACACTCAGCGCCAGTTTGCTGTGGCGACCACAGCAGGGTATAATGACACAGAGTCCACCATTTTATCCTGGGGGACTGATCTCTGCCATTTTAAGAGCAGTTGTAATTCTACGTGATCTCCATACCCCCAACTGGAGATTGGCAACAATCATTCCCCATGAGGGAATGGCTGGGTTGGAGGGTGGAGTCTATGGAACTGTACCTGTCTGAGTTCCCAACCCTCCTGAAACCACACCCTCTTCAGGCTCCATCCCTCAAATCTCCAGGAATTTCCCAGCTGGAGTTGGCAACCCTATCAGGACTGGCCCCAATGAGTTTTCTCCCAAAGGCCAAAACAGGTGTGACAGAACCTGGTTGCCTAGCAACAGGCACTGAGGAGAAAGCACAGCTGCCACCTCTGATTAGGGAAATACCTGGAGATTTGGGGGGTAGATCCTATGGAGGGCAGCATTGGGGGGGGAATAGAAGGACTCAGCAGGGGATAATGCCATAGGGTCTACCCTCCAACACAGCCATTTTCTCCAGCGGAACTGATCTCTGTCATCTGGAGATCAATTGTAACAGCGGGAGTTCTCCAGGTCTCACCTTAGGGTTGCTAGCCTCCAGGTGGGGCCTGGGGATCTCCCGCTTTTACAACTGATCTCCAGCTGACAGAAATCAGCTCCCCTGGAGAAAATGGCTGCTTTGAAGGACTCCATGGCATTGTACCATGCTGTGGCCCCTCCCCTCCCCAAACCCCACCCTCTCCTCGATTCACCCCCAATGTCCCCAGGTATTTTCCAACCCAGACCTGGCAACTGTATATCTATCTCACTGAGGTCCTCCCCAAACTCTGGCCTCTCCAGCTTCCAACCCACAAATCTCCAGGAATTTCCCAACTCAGATGTGGCAACCCTATCACATCTGGAGATTGCCAACCCTAGGGGAAAGTCAGCCGCA
>NW_015161476.1:171179-207903 GCF_001447785.1 Gekko japonicus | reverse complement strand
TATTCAGGGGTCTTGTTGTAGAAAAAGAGCTGCCGGAGCTCATTAGCATAACTCATTAGCATAACTTATTTGCATATGCCACGCCCCCTGACATCACCGGAAGTGACAGAAGGCCACACCCCCTGACATCACCGGAAGTGTGTCAGAAGGCCCGGCTACTTACCCTCCTGCTTCATCCTCATTCCCAAACGGAATGAGGATCGAAGCAGAGGGCGGGGTAAAGAAGGGGGCGGGGCTTCACCACGTGACCGCCCCGCCCACTAGAGTTTCTCTTCCGGAGCTCCGTACCTGAGAGCTCCCCCCCGACTAGAGCCCTGGGTAGGTTCATATGGGAGTAGGTGTTCCTTAAGGATATGAGAATATCAAAGAAATATTTTTTTTGGTTTTCTTGCTGGAAGGATTCAGCAATGAGCTGAGCATGAATATGCTAAAGCAGCAAGCAGTTCTTTGATCAGTATTTTGGGTTGACAAGGGAAGGAGTCTGTCTCCAGTCACCTACATGTCCATAGGTTCTTAGAGGTGTGTGTGATCTTTTCAGTCCTCATGTCATTTAAATTTCTTGCTACTAGGTTCCCCTTTTGAACCCATAGTGAGGCTTTAACCTGTAAAAATAATACTATTGTAGCTATATCATTTTGGCTAGGAGGGTTTCTGAATTGAATGTAGAATCATAGAATCACAGAGTTGGAAGGGGCCATACAGGCCATCTAGTTCAACCCCGTGCTTAATGCAGGATCAGCCTAGAGCATTCCTGACAAGTATTTGTCCAGCTGCTGCTTAAAGACTACCAGTGAGAGGGAACTCACTTCCTCCCTAGGCAGCTGATTCCACTGTTGAATAACTCTTATGGTAAAAAAAAGTTTTTCCTAATATCCATCCAGCAGGGGTGTAGACTTTCCAATTTCGGGGGGGGCGAGGGCTGGGGCTGGGGCTGGGCCAGCAGCATCCTTAAAAGAACTGGGCCCAATGATATCATAGGGAGGAGCCAGTGACATCACAGGCCATTGTCACTATCTTTGGAGGTGGAGCCATGTTGGATTTAGGGAGGGGCTCCCCAGAAATTTAGGGGGGGGCTGGGAATGCTCCCAGCAATGCTCCTGGGCTGGGCTAAACCCAGCAAAAAGGTGGGAGTTGGCCAGTGGTTATAGTGGTATCTCAGCCGTCTCCTGCTGTGTCTTGTTTCTGAAATTCATTTTTAGAATAGTCACTTTAAAATCTGCAAATATGCATACCATGTGCATTGGAAAAACTAATGGTCACAAATTTGACAGTAAGAGAGGCAGCACAGAAAAGCCTGTGGGGGAACATTTTAAAAGTTTTCCTGGACATTCATTTACAGGAGTCTTGTTTCTGCCTTATTCATAAGGGTGAGTTTGTACTGAAATTTACTAAATTGTGGCACCACAGATGCCTTGGTTTGGTAAATGCATGGCTGGAGTCTCTGAGCCAAGTCAGAATACAAAACAGTTGCCATGCACTCAATTTATGAGCAATGTACATAGTAGCAATCTTCTCAGTGCTCTGGGACTGGAATGACAGCACCCAGAGTGGCACGGCAGTCCCCGGGATTAGGTTTTGTGCTAGTAGTCAGATTAAATGGCCAAAAAAATTATCAAATTTCAGACTGTGAATTTCAAAATTTTAGAGTTTTCCCTGTTCCCAGTTCAGTTCAAATTTATTCTCTCACATTCATACCATTTAATTATACCATTTATTATAGTGATAACCTATTCTGGAGTAGCCTTATTTATTTTATCAGCCTTTCTCTTGAGTAAATGAAATATAGGTTGTGGACAAAATCTGTATATAGACTTCAGATCATTTGTGTTCTATGTATTATTTGCCCAGAGTTTCTGTTCCATTCAATAGTTAGTCCTTGCAAAGAGATTACAACAAGGTTGTTTTATTAACAAATTTGCATATGAATGTATCATATTCTGAAGCCATGGGTTTGTGAAGGAAAAATGTTTCCAAAAATATTAATGTGTTATGTAAAATAAGCAACTATGAAGCTTCTGGAATGACGGATTTGGAATAGTTCAACAAAATGGAAAAACAGGTGGGATAGGAAGACAGCTACAGAATGAATTTAGAATGGTCATATAAATACCCAATTGTCTTTTGCATTTGGTCTCTAACCACAGTCGTAATGTGTTATGTAAAATAAGCAACTATGAAGCTTCTGGAATGACGGATTTGGAATAGTTCAACAAAATGGAAAAACAGGTGGGATAGGAAGACAGCTACAGAATGAATTTAGAATGGTCATATAAATACCCAATGGCCTTTTGCATTTGGTCTCTAACCACAGTCGAATGATTCATACTATTATTCACTTGTACAGACTCCTAGATGAAATGTTAATTTGTCTAATCGGAGTTGAGAATGCAGGGTTTTTAATGCATATGAGCACTACCGTGGGGGTGTTTATTTGGGGGATTAAAGGAGGCATTTGAACCCATAAGTTAGCATGTGCCTATGACCTCAGCCCGCGTTAGGGTTGCCACAGGCCATTATGAGCCTTCTTTCTCTTTTGGATGCAGCCTCCCTTCACCTTTCTGGGCAGCTGGAGGAAAATGGGAGAAAACACTGCATGTGTCCCTATGTCACTCCTAGCAAAAACCCAGAAGTGATGTTAAAGCCAACCCATAATGCTCTAGCAATTTCCTAAAGTTTCTTTGATTGTGTTTGTGACATCACTTCTGAGATTTCACCAGAAGTGATGTCGTGAAATACATTATGCTTCCCCCCTCCCAAGGATTCTGCCCCCCTGAAAGCTCCTGCTATGTGTAAGAGCTGGACTGACAACCCTAGCCCATGTTGGTCTACACAGGTGACAGGGATGACCAAATAAATACTGTTAGTTCTGCAGTCTACATGACTGCTGTTAGCCACTGTGGGGGCCCCCAAAAGATTTGCCATGGGACCCCGCACCAGCAGCCCAAACCTCAAAACATGATTTGGTCAGTTGTGTGTGTCTCTACGGTAACAAGTGTCCCAACCTTTCCTTGACGGTCCTGGCATTCTGCACAGGAAACTTCTGAGATGAATGTGAGCAATAAAAGTGAACATGGAAGAATTCTCTGTAGGAAAAGTAGTTTCTGTTTTTGCACATCAGAACTAAACTGGAATGCAGATTTTTGCAAGGCAGCGTATTTCGCATACACTCCAGAATAATTCTGATAACTTCTTTTGATACGTTCTTGGATGCTGAGTCATTACAGGGTATCTTACACTATGCACAATCCTGTGTAGTTTATATAAACAAAAAAACAGGATGGTCAGGCAAGCTTGCTTGTAACCCTGAGCATGTCAGAAACTAAAAAAATTAGCTTTACCTTCCAACAACAGGGGACCAATGAGGTTAAATACTTCCACCATCCTTTTATGGTGCCCTATCAGGGGCATATTATACTGCCTGTCTGGAATTCAAACAGCAGAAGGGTTATTAATTATCTGGCAAGTCCCCAATATATGACAAATATATTCAGCTTGATGTGTCGCAAGTTGTACTGGTCTAATGTATTAGCCTGGTACAATTTTCTGGCTCCCTTTGAAGATTTTTGTACCACCTCCCCCAAAAAATCAACAATCTTGAAGTCAATTCTTCTTTCAGCATGGATGTGTTGTACCGTCTAAACTTCTCTGTAGATAATAACTTAGTGATGCAATAAGTAGAATCAGGGGTCGTTTCGTAGAAAAAGAGCTAGGGGAACTTATTAGCATAACTCATTAGCATATGCCACACCCCCTGACATTACCAGAAGTGTGTCATAAGGCCACACACCCTGACATCACCGGAGGTGTGTCATAAGGCCACACACCCTGACATCACCGGAGGTGTGTCATAAGGCCACACACCCCGCCCCCAACGGTTCCGGCCGCTGCTGCCGGCCTTGCAGCTCCACTGCCGAGCCCCATGAGGGGCCCGGTTGTGGATCTGCAAGGCCAGTGGGAGTGCAAGGAAGCCCCGCGAAGGCCCTCCCTGGCCCCAGGCAGGGAGGGGTGGGGAGAGGCAGAGAGGAATCAACTTACCCTCCCTCTTCTCCTGCCTCCTCCTGGCTGAATGAGGGCCGGAAGCGGGGCGGCCGGAAGCAGGGGGCGGGGCTTCATCATGTGCCCCACCCCCCGTACCTCACCTGGGGGAACTGCAATTCCCCGCGTTCCCCCCCGAAATGACCTCTGAGTAGAATTATTATAGTTTACCAATACCTCCTTTTGCTTCTTCCAGTCCTAGTTGATAAAGCTTGTTTTATGTTTCTTTGTCCAAATTATCCTCATAGTAAACAATCACTAATGTGAAAAACTACCAACTGTAAATATACTTAAATTTGTGTCATCTATACTTTGCTGGGTAATGAAAATGCATATGATAGGGTGAAGGACAGAGGGGGTATTTTTTACTAATAAACTATTTTTAGAAGTGGTGAACCCTGATTCAAAAGGGAAGAAAACTATTCTTTCTATTGAATGGCAGTGATTATTTTTCCAGTTTGCATTTGCTGTTACGAATCTGAAACAAAAACAAAAGAATTCCAGCATCCATCTATTTCAACATTTTTTAAAAAATCAGTAAACAGCCAGATGTCTTTTGATATTCACAAAAAAGTTCAGGATGGTAATGAACATTCTCTCTTCTTTATGCATCATCTGATATTGAGAAGATACATGAAGCCTTCATGGCTAATAGCCACCAAATGATCTTATTTTCTGTGATTTTAAAGTCAACTGAGCATTTATAAAACCAGCTGATTTAATGGCCATCCATCTCATGACAGTGAACTCCATAAATAATGTTTTGGGTAAATCTGTGATACAAATGAAGAAAGGCTTTGACTTAAAGGGCTGGTTCATATATGTATATTCACAACTTGAAGAGTACACAGCATCACAGTGTACTTAGTGCATATAGATGAGCAAATACAGAACAAAACTGATAGATATTCCATATCACTTCACATCAACTCAGATATAATTCTACATCTTGCCAACAACCTCTTGTGATTGCCAAAAAAAGGAGGAGGAGGAGGATTCCAATAACTAGTGTTGAGGGTCACATGGATTGGGGGTGACTGCAAAGAGGAGGGAAAATAGGTGAAATCACTCATGGTAGAATACAAATCAGTGTTTTTTCAAGTAATGAATTCATATGTTCATCCATGAGCTGAAAAATGCTGAGTAATCCAGTGACGTCCATGGATATATAGTCCAAACCATAGCATAGTTTAACCAAAACTGTGATACTAGATATATGAATTTGTAAACCATGTTTCTCGCGCACTATCCAAATCTTGGCATATTAGTAAACCCAGAATTTGCACCACTGGGGGAAAAAATCAAACCATTATCAAACAGTCTTTTTGAGAAAAGAACACATGGAGTTGAGGTTTAAAAACTGACATCAGTTTCTATAATTTTATGGTAAATGTGGTGATAAAGTCATGTCATCCATTGGAATAGCATCATATGGTGGTGTGTTCCTGTTTTGGCCTGTCGTCTCATTGGCTGTTGTGGGATTGTAGTATGACGGATCAGCAAAGCTCTCACCATGAGAGTCAGGTGCATTGTCCAGTCGCAGAACTGTAAAATAATATTGATAGTTATTTATGGAGTATGTTAACCTTGCTTTATCAATATAAAACAGCCGTTCTCAAACTCTAGCGACCAAATAAAACCCATTTTCATTAAAAAGTTTCCATAGATTATCAAGCCCTCACCAGCTTGCTTTTCAAACACTGCATGATTAACTATATATGCTCCATCAAGGCTTCCATCCTCTCCCTACTTAAAACAATATCGTCATAAACTGCACTTCAAAAATATCAAGAATCATCCATATTGGTTATTACCCTGTAGGTAGAGTCTAGTTGAGCAGGTGTGGAAATGGGAATGGAAAAACTTTTAGAGCTGCTCATAAAAATAGAAAAAGACGAGCTCCACGCAAAATCCAAACTTCTGATATCCAATTGAAAATTGCCATTAACTATTACTGCCTCCAGTGCGGAGTGCCACCACTATACCTCATGGTAAAATCCTTGTTTTTTTAGAGAATTATACCTGAAGTGACTATGATGACTGAATTAGGACTGTATCTCCTTGGTGCCACTTAACCAATGAAAATTCCTAGTGCTGAGTTATTGGTTCCAGAGGCCAATTAATGTGTTTTCTGACTACTGCTCTGAAAAGCTAAGAAAGCATTCAGTGCACATACAGCACCCCCAATGGAGCAAATAACACTCCTAAGCACCATTTTGGATCACAGAAACAGCAGGGGGGAAGGCGGGAGTGCCTCCTCCCCCTGTACCATGGTTCTGACCACAGTTGAGCCCCTCCATGGCTGCAGTCAGAAAATTACAAACTATTTTACTCTGAAATGACAAACACCGAAGAAATTGAATTGCTCTAATAGTGAGGCAAGATGCAGGACAATGCAAAGTTTGACAGAATAACATCAGTCAGACTTCATGGAAAGCCTGTCAACATAACCTCAACTACAGATGCTGGTGAAGAAGAAATTGAAAGCTTTTGTGCAAGTGTCCAAGACGTTTTTATGCAAGTGTCACACACCTGAACAAGATATGCTGACAACCATAGGAGACTGGAATGCAAAAGTAGGAAACAAAGGAGAATTAAATATTGTTGAAAGATTTAGGTTAGGAGCATGAAATGAAGCAGGAGAGCGACTTATAGAATTCTGTGAAGACAACTATTTGTCCATTGTGAACACGTTCCAGGCAACCGAACACACAATTGTATATGTGGACATTACTGGACAGCCAATATAGAAATCAAATAGATTACATAATCAGAAGCAGATGATGGAGAAGCTCTATTCACGCTGCTAAAATAAGACCAGGAGTTCTGTGGTACAGACTGTGAATGGTTAAATAGCGAAAATTAGAATAACGCTGAAGAAAAGTACCAAAACATCCACAGTGCCAAAATTCAATCTAAACAACATTCCTGATCAGTTTAAAGACTAAAGAACATATTTGTATTACTAAGTTTAAGTGAACATGAACCTGAAGAACTATGTCTTAAAACTAGAGATATTACCAAGGAAGAATGATATAGGGTTGCCAGGTCCCCCTTGGCCACTGGCAAAGGGTGGGAGAGTAGGATTGGGAAACTCCAGGAGATTTGGAAGTGGAGTATGAGGGGGAGAGAGTGGGGTACAATGTCATAGAGACCAACCTCCAAAGCATGCTGGTTTCTCCAGTGGAACTGATTTCTGTAGTCTGGAGATGAGCTGTAATTCTGGGGGATCCCCAGGTCCCACCTGGAGACTGGCATTTCTAAGAATAATCAAAGACTGTTCCTCAATGAATGACTGATTAAACTCTTAAAATTGCTAAAGCAAAATGAAAAGAGAAGCAAATGTAAAAGGTGACAGGAAGTGAATCAAAAGCCTAAATATAGTGTTCCAAAGACTTGCACTTAAATACCAAGAGAATTATTATAATAACCAATGTAAAGAAATAGAAGAGATCAACAAAAAAGCAAGACCAAGAGATCTGTTCCACAAGTTTCAAAAGATCAAAGGGAAATTTAAAGCATGGTTAGGCATGCTGGAAGATCGACACAGAAAAAAGTTGACTGAACAGGACAAAATAAAGAAAAGATCAGAACAATACGCTAAAGAACAATACAAAAGAAATGAAAGGATGGCAGTTTCCTTCAAAGAAGAAACTTTTGAAGAGGAACTTACAGTTTTAAAAAGCTAAGTAAAAGCTGCCACGAGAACAATTGGGTGAAACAAGTCACCACGAATAGATGAGATATCAATAGAGGTATTGCAAGCCACAGAAACAGAGTCCATCAAGATCTTGATAAGAATATGTCAATAAATATGAAAAACAAAACAATGGCCCACATACTGGAAATGCTCTATCGACATTACAATTCCAAAAGGAGACGTTAAAGACTGCAGCAACTATCACACCATTGCATTAATTTCTCATGTGAGTGATGTTCAAAATTTCACAACATAGACTGTTACCACGTATGGAATGAGAGATGCCAGATATTCAAGCTGGATTCAGAAAAGGCACTTAAGATTATATTGCAAATTTACATTGGTTGCTGAAGCATACATGAGAATTTCCACAAATTACAGCAAAACCATGTGTTCCATAGATTACAACAAAGCTTTTGATTGTGTGGATCATGAAAATCTATGGTTAGTTTTAAAAGAAACTTCTACAATATCTGTTTGTCTTGATGTACAACCTGTACCCTGGACAAGAGGTTAGTGTTAGGCCGGAATATGGAGAAACAGAACTGTTTTCAATTTGCAAAGGTGTCAGATAAAGATGTATTTTATCTCCCAATCTGTTCAACCTAAATGCAAAAGGAAAACTAGATTAGATTTAGATTAAAGTGAAGTGAAGTGAAAATTGGTGGAAGGAACATTAACAATTTGGGATATGCAGATGATACCACATTACTGAGGGACCGCCTTTCTCCATATGTTCCCCCAAGGGCACTTCGGTCGGGAGGGCAACATCTCCTGGAGATTCCAGGCCCGAGAGAAGTTAAATTTGCTGTCACTAGGGCTGGGGCATTTTCGGTGGCGGCTCCTACCTGGTGGAAGGAGCTCCCGGAGGAGATCCGGGCCCTGCGGGACCTCTCTCAGTTCCGCAGGGCCTGCAAGACGGAGCTCTTCCGCCAGGCCTTTGGATAGGAGCCGCCGCCATTGTTTTAGCCCCAGCGAACTAACATCGAATTAACATCGAATCAACATCGGATTGCCTGGCCCCTAAGGGTGGAACGTAGTACTAAACACGACTCTAGGATAAGATCAAGGGTAGCTATGTGAGATAAGATCTCTCTTCTCTGGTCTGAAACTAGTTGTTATTTTGTTGTATACCGCTTGTTTTATTGTAATTTATTGTTTTAATTCATATTGTATTGTTTTAACCTGGCACTTTGTGCCCTGTAAGTCGCCCTGAGCCTACGGGGTAGGGCGGGGTATAAATCTAAATATAAATAAATAAATAAAATAAATAAAGAAAATAGTGAAGGCCTGAAACAACTGCTGAGGAAGGTTAAAGCAGAAAGTGTCAAAATAGGATTATAGCTGAACATCAAGAAGTAATTATTAAAAGGCAATTAGACCACTTTAATGTTGATGATAAAGAAATCTAAATGGTTAAAGACTTTCTATTCCTTGGCTCCATCATCCAAAAAATCAGAAGGAGACTGTGACTGGGAAGGGAAGCCACAAAGGAGCTAGAACAGATTCATAAGGATGTCTCACTGGCAACCAAGATCAAGATAGTTTATATCATAGTATTCCCTATTACTATGTATGGATGTGAAAGTTGGACAACAAAAACAGCTGACAAGAAGAAAGTTGATTCAGTTTACACGGGCAAGGCTGGATGTAAATTGAAAGTAAATAAATAAAATAAATAAATTAAAAATTCATTTAAAATGTGGTGTTGGATGAGAGTTTCACAGATGCCATGGACCATCAAAAAGACAAATTAGGGTTCTCTAGATCAAATCAAGCCTGAACTCTCCCTTAAAGCTAAAATGACTAAACTGAGGCTTTCATACTTTGGTCACATTATGAGAAGACAAAAGTCACTGGAAAAAGACAATAATGCTAGGAAAAGTTGAAGGCAGCAGGAAAAGAGGAAGACCCAACGTGAGATGGATTGACTCAATAAAGAACGCCATGGCCCTCAGTTTGCAAGAGCGGAACAAGGCTGCTAACATGGCAAACCCGTCAACAACATTACGTGTAGTTTAGCTCTGAAACATATTGATTTAGCTATCCTGAATGATGCTATATAAAACTCCAGTATCCCTAAATTACCTATTCAGTTGCAAGGTATCTTCTGATTGTCATGAGGATAGGGAGCATAAGGTTAAATCTTTTGACAAATGATTTCTTTTTCTGTATGTTAAAAAACTGCTTTTTCTGTTCTTTATGGTTATAACCTATGCCAATAAAGGCACTGACTGACTATATAAAACTTTAATGTATAACATTAATTTATGAGCAGATAATTCTTGTTAGCCTGTGGCTCCTTTGTTCCTCTCCTAAAAGCATGTTTATAAGCCACTGAGGTTCAGGATCCCAAATGAAAAAGATACTTCAAACCTGAATGAAAATAAGTAGTAAATCTCTGATAACAAATTTATCGTAGTGATGTGGTGAAAAGTGCCTTTGCATTTCTGTTATGCGAATATTATTTATGTGTATTATCTATATCTATCTATATCTTCTATCTATCGTACTACTCATACAACTGTTGCCTTAAGCAGAAATTAAAATGGGAAAACCCTTACTTAATGCTGTTTCCCTGGTATTTAATTATTGCCCCTATATATTTTGTCACAGAAAGGGTAATGGAATCATTTGTATCTCATAGTACCCACGTCACCTGAGCTCTCATATTAGGCAATTCCGTATTCTAGAAGGCAAAATAGAATATTTTAAACATGGAAGGGCAATGCCAGTATTACAGGGATCCCCAACACTGAGCCTATGGGTGCCATGGGACACTTTTCCTAGTGATGGCCAAGTGTTTTTAGAAAGTTGGGGGACACTTTTGTCCATCAGGGTTTCTGACTGGCCATTGGAGATGTGATTGACTATACAGATTTTTAAAAATCGTTCAGCAGCAGTTGCCTCCACAGCACAAGGATCTTCATTATGTGACTGAAGATAAGCTGTGTATATGCAAGAAAATATTTTAAACAATATTTAATTTTAAAAGGCACCCTGTTAATTAGAACTTCTGCCCTAAATGTTCAAGAGTTACTATTAGAATCATGAACAATCTCATTCTTGGACATTGTGCGGTTGGCTCTGCCTCCCGTGGCAGCCATTTTGTGGTTACACCCACCACCCTGTGTCAGAATTCCAAAGGTGCCAGCAGGGTCGAAAAGACTGGGGACACCTTCAGTATTATATCCACATCACAGAAAGTGCAAACACTTATTTACCTGTGAAATCATTTTACATCTTAATCAATCATATCTTTCTTGTTTAACTGGGAGGAAAACTTCCAAAAACAACCTACATTCATTTGGATGTAAAAATAATCATTTACAGCCATCTCACCAGCAGCATTTATACTGCTGTCTTGGCTTTAATGTCCCTGGGTTTGTGGCACAGGTTGTAACTGAATTTAATGGCCAAGTTTTTTGGTCAGAATGTATCAATCCATAGCCTTTGACAGATTGACACTATCTGATTTTAGAAATATCCACACCTGTGCCCATTAAAGACCACATTTTTACTGCTTCATTGCTGCTAATAACTGTACCAAGCACAAAGCAGTATCACCCTCCAGTACAATAAATTCAGTCACAGTACAGTCCCAGCTCAGTCTGAGAATTTCGGTGCAGTTATTATGCCAATAACAGAAACACTCGCAAAAATGAGATTCCAGGGTTTTTTCTGAAGTATTTTGAGAGAATGTATTTATGGAGACTGATTTATGGGTATTTTTAGAAGTACTAATAAAGAAAATTAAGCCCATTATAGCAAAGTGTGTTAAGCACAGAATAATTATTTGCTTCTTTCATATTCAGGAGCATACGTGCAGTAAGGGAAATCAATGTGATTTTAAAGTTCCACTTCTCTTTGCTGAGATGATATTGTGCCCTAACCAAAAAAAATGCTAGTGTATATGTCTTTTGTCATATTGGAGACCTGTTAAAGTTCCCTTCAAGCAACATGAGCCATACTTTTTTTGCCTACGTGGTAAACTGGATCCCAACATTGATAGTGGAAGAGAAAGGTTATTTAACACAGTTCAGTTGCACAAGAACTAGTATAAATTTAAGCACACTGTTTTTCATTTCTGATCAGTGTTGCTGTATACAAAAATAAAAAGGCTAATTGATACAGTCACTACAGTCCAGTTGGATTTGTGATATGATTTGGTCAAAGAAGGGCATTATGGACCGAGCTGCCGACATATACTTGGCACGATGATTTGCACGAGTGGAAACATTAAATGGGATATGGTACTTGTGATGACTTATTTGTGCTTCCTCTTCCACTTGTATGAGAGCTCTTGATTCAGTGGAAATGTCCTATGAGATCCAGCCTAATATATATAAAAACCTACCTGTAGTGTGAATGTTCCCCTGTTTTATTAAATATAGTCACTGCTTCAGGTACCTGAGAGAAAGCAACTTTGTATCTAGCCCAGTAGGAATGGTGAATAGTCATTAGTTCAAAGTTGTAAGAAATTCACTTCATTCCATCTCTCCTCTCTTTGGTTTTCACTTTATAAAGTTGGGGAAGCACTTTTAGTTGAATTGCAGCTAGTCAAGATTCTTTGACAGCTGCAGCAATTGCTATTGAGAATAACGAGTACTTCATCTATATATTGTGCCTCAGATTGTTAAACTTTTGATACCTGGATCATTCCTTGTGTCATCATAAAGTCTTTGATGTACAAATCCGTCAGATTTTCTCTTCCTGCACACGAAGTAACCAACCAAGCCAATTAATGCAGATCCAAGCACAGCTCCTACAATGGCACCAAATATTACTCCTCCATTGCTGTGATTATCTGCAAAAAATATAGAGAGATTTTAAGCAACCATAGGACCCTTGCAAGTCTACAGTGAAAACAAAATAAGGTCATGTATAGAAATATTGATTCCTATAGACCCCTGCCTCCCCCTGGAATGTGTCTTGCTGATACCCTGCTGTGTTGATTTCCTATTGAAGCCATATGGCCTCAACAGGCCTGCCATATAACCCTACATTCTTCACACTTCAATGCTGGCAGAGAACAGATGGCCTAGCAAACAGGCAAAAAAACACATACGCTATGGGGTGGTTGGAATTTGGGGACCGCATGACTGCAGGTGTGGCCTTCAAGAGTACTGGCCATTCAGAAGTTGTCCCCATGGCAACCCAACAATTGGACACTCCCATGTCTACTCCAATTGGCCCCTGGCCAGGGCTAATTTGAGACCAGGATTGCCCTATATCTAGTCATTCCCAATGAGAGGAACACTCTCTCTTCTGTTCCTGCTATCTCTGCTGAAATGTGGACTTACCCCTGAAATGCTCTTGTCCTGCCATGTGGTCTGTGGGAGAACAAAGGATCCCCTTGTGCCTTAGAGCACATGAAGGCAAGGAGGGGATGTTCCTCCTCAAACCCCCTTGGGGGTACCTGGACTATTCCAATGGACAATATTGGATGCTACCCTGATGTTGGTAAATATGCTTCTTACTGTTTAGTTAAGGCAAAACTTGCCTAGGCTTGTTATTTTGAATTTCTTCTAGTCTGTGCTAAGTTCTATACTGAATAAACTTATTCTGGTTTTCTAATTTGTCTGTATTGTGGTAACTGGACTTCAAGCCTTTTTCCTGTGCCTGCTGCCCGCCAAATGGCGCTACCTTAGTAAGATTAACTGCACAGCTCTGGATTGAGCTGCTAATGTGTTAAGTCCTAGAGGCCAGTTAAGAGTCTGAACCTTGCTCTTGGACTGGAATGGGACTATAGTTTTAAAAGGTTCTGGTGGCTATAGTGTTCTGAAATCCAGAGAGCCTACCTTTCTGGGTTGTTGTATAATGTATTGAGCCAGTGAAGAGTTCTTCCCCTCATCCCTGGACTGGCCTGGGGGGGCAGAATCTATACAGGTCAAAATAAGGCTACAGAGCCTTGGCAAAATTTGTGGGCCCTTGATGAGAACAGAGGAGGCATCCAATATAAAATAATGCTCAATCAGGTACATGAGGAAACCAAAATATTTTGATATATTTCAATATTATTTTTCTCAGATTTAATGGTACATTAAAAGGCACACCGTCATTTGTATTTAACAGTGAGCTTGGGTTTCCAACCATGTGAACTCGTGTACCAGTGAAGAACCACCTGGCTTTCCCTGAACAATCTTTTTACACTTCTTTACAGCAGCTTCCCAAGCTTATTTCAAAGTTATTGAAAATTCTCAAGAAACACTTGGTTAAATGCAGCTAAGAGCTAATTTAGACATTTAAAGGTGCATCCAATGTAATTCTTTATTTACCTATACCATCTCAGTGTGGTCACTTATTTAGAAGCACTTCTATATTCTTCTGGACAGCTTCAAGCTGGTTCTCACATGGTTATTCAGTTTTTCATGGTTGTAATTTCACGTGATTACTTGAATCTTTAAATAGACTACTGTATGTTTAACGATACAAACATAACCTTCATATCACCTCTCACCATTTAAAATGCAATGTCTTCCAATGGATTTCAGTTTCTAGTCATCAACTGTAATCAAGTGGTATACATGAATGTATAGGGTAGAAGCCTTGTCCAGAATGTGCTAGCTGTCCACATGCACGAGATTTGGGCATGCAGAAAGTTTCAGATAAACATTTCTCGTTTGAATTATGAAGTCTTATGGCTATGTGAAAGGACTATCCAATGTGTTCCTTCTGAATAGCTGAAACAACTCTGCCAGATATGGCACTAAGTTATCTGAAAGAATCCACGCTGATCCTGATAGGAGTAAAAAGCTATAGTTTTTATTATCCCTTTGAATGCTCCATTTTGTGAGTCAAAAGAACAATAAGATAAGAAGAAGAATGCTCCCTTTATTTGGAAATCATAATCACCAAGTACAAACGGAAACACTCTTCTCCTGAAGGATGGAAAATATCTGTGAAATAACTTCAGACAAACTGGTCACACAAAGATTTTAAGAAGGGAAACCAACAACCTGGGAGGTCAGAGGACACACTGGTTTTATGACTATATATGCCCAAACAAGCAATTCAGTCCTAAGGATGTCACCATTTCCTAAACAGCCAATGAGCTGAGAAGCTTGAATGTTCTTTTGCTTGACATAAATTCAAAATGTAAAAGTTAAAAACATTTATTGGGCTGAAAGTTGAAGTGTAACCATTTGTTTTTTAGAAGACCCATACAATGGGCAAGTTTCATAAATAATTTGGTAAACCTGATCATGACACAGGATGAGAAGCTCATCTGAAGTCATGCAAATGTAAACTAACATTTGTATGGATTTGTCACCTTACAATATATAAGCAGTTCAGTTTTCTGTTCTATTATCTATTTTATTATATGTTGCTTGAAGTCAAAGCTACAACAGTGGGTTCACAGTTGTATCTATTGTACCTATATAATGAGGATATGCCATGGCTGAGTAGCTAGTGTTGCTGTGTGGTAGTTGCTGCAGGACAGTTGTAATATACTGAAATAAAAATAAATTATATGTAAAATAGATAAAGCACTTTTACCTTTTCTGGGTTCATGTTGAGTTTCTGCTGAGCTTTTAGTAAAACTCGGGTGCAGTCTTGTGGTTTGCACACTTGTCCTTAAGACTGTTTTGGCATTATTGCTAGTAGTCAGTGACATAGCTGATGTAGTATTATTGGGAGGAGCTGTTTGAGCATCACTAGTGGATACCACTGTAGTAAAACTGACATGATGGGTAGTTGTGGTGAAGCTGTTTGATGCTGCTTCTGATGAATTGGTGTGCGTTGTATTGGCATAGCTTTCAGAGACTGTCAACAGGCTGCTTGAGGTCGTAGTAATTTCTGAGGGAGATGATGTTTCTGAGGAAGATGACATTCTGTTTTCACTTGTAAAAGTCTGAGTGGTATCTTCTGTTGAATTATCCAGCTGCTGTGTAGTTTGACTTAACCCTGTCTCACGAAGACTGATGCCATTACTTTGAGTGTCATATTCTGTTACAGTACTTGTTTCATTGTGATGAGTAACTGTTGGTGATGTGACAAAAGACATCATGCTGGTACCTATAGTTGTAGATGGTTCACTTGTATATGTAGATGTTTTGGCTGAGTTACTTAAAGTGCTTGGGAAGTCCGTGCTGTTTTCAGCATTGCATCTAGTCCACTGTAAACTAGCCAGCAGCAAAATAAACACCATTCTCTGGAAGATCAGCATGGTTTGACAACACTTGTTGGAGGGGAAAAAATTGAAATTAATTTTATATCGGTATAAATATATTATTATACTTGAATAAATGTACAAAGGGTATCTTATGATTCCTATTCTGCTGGTTTAGTTGTGACCGGGAGTGGTTTTTGGGTTTTGAAGTAAGTTTCCTATCTAGGACATTGGGTTTTTCATCTTTAGAACATCATCGATGAACTGGGTGGTGCTCCAGTGGTTTAGTTGTGACCGGGAGTGGTTTTTGGTTTTGAAGTAAGTTTCCTATCTAAGACATTTGGTTTTTCACCTTTAGAACATCAGAGATGAACTGGGTGGTGCTCCAGCAGAATACTGTGAAATGACCCAGGAGCACATTGCTTACATTCATAATCCAATTGACTGCTGTATTTGTGATTGAACTGGAAATATTATTGTAACATCACCTACTGATGCTGAGTCCCCCCACCCCTGGATACATGGCATTTATGCATATTTCTTTAAAACTTTTGTATCCTACTTTCTGGCCTAAGATAGGTCTATGAAGCAGCTTCCATTTGTTAAAGAACACAATACAGTAAAATATAACGAGATATGATAGTTTTGCTTTGTCGATGGGGGCTGGACTACATTTCATTTTAAAAAATAGCCTGAAATAGTACATCAATTTGATATAAACAGAATAAATTCAGAAAAGAACTAATTAGTGAGAAACATGGAAGTTTTACTAACCCCCCAATCTGCTATACTCTCACCAAAGGTGATAATATACAAAATCAGCTAAAGTAGGTAATTCCATATGATGCTTTATACCAAACACACATACACACACACAAAGAGAGAGAGAGGGAGAGATAGGGAGGCACTCTTGGCCACAGCTGCCACCTTTATATCCAGCAATAGGCCTCAGTCCAAGAGCACCCCTAGACTACGAACCTGTTCCAAGGGGAGTTCAACCCCATCCAGCATAGGTGACACTTTAAATCCTGGGTCAGACCTTCTACCCATCAGTAGCACTTCTGTTTTTATCAAGATTAAGCTTCAATTTATTAGCTCACGTCCACTCCAGAACTGTCTCCAGGCACCAGTTCAGAGATTCTAGAGCCTCCCTGGGATCTGCCGGAAGTGCAAAAAGAGCTGAGTGTCCTCCACATATTGGTGACAACCAGTGTTCCCTCTAAACTGAGTTAGTGTGACCTAGCTCATAGTTTTTTTAGCTTCCGGCTCACACATCTTCATCTTCACTCAAGAAGGATGGCTGCAGAGCAAACTAATGTATGCAGTAGCCAAATCGTTTGCTCACAACTTTAATGCCAGTAGCTCACAAAGTAGAATTTTTGCTCATAAGACTCCACAGCTTAGAGGGAGCACTGGTGACAACCCAGCTCATATCTTCAGATGAACTTACCTGGAGTTTCATGTAGATGTTAAAAAGCCTTTGGGGCAGGATGGAACCTTGTGAGACCCCATAGTCTTCTCTCTCCCACTAGAATAGGAGATAGTGGTATCATGTGTTCAACAGGCAGTATTTTGACATACCTTGTGTTTTCCTTCTCTGATAGGAATATGTATGACTAAATTCACTCATGTAATGTGTTTTATGTACATGTAATAGCTTTTTATTACAGTTTTGCTAATTGAAAACATAGCCCTTTTTTCTGTGATAGCAGGACAGACTGATTTTACAGACAGGGCTTAATAACTGCCTTGGAGCAAAATGAAGAAAAACCTATAAGAAAACAGAGTAATACATTGTGTACTCCCAGAAATTGTTTTTTCTGCTGGACTGATTTCATGGCTTTGCCCTTTCTGGTAGCAGAGTTCAGCAAAACATCACAGCAAATAAGATCGTCAGTTTAGGGTGACATAACTGCCTGGAGAAACGACATACTATGACTTAGCCATACAAGCCAGTAATATTTGAATAACATGTCCTAATAACAGATGTGCACCCATGCTATATTATGTGACTGGTTGCTGATTGTCAGGAATTCCCTTCACTCTTCTATATTATTGTGAAGGTGAAGGTCATTCAAATGCAGCTACAGCCAAGGCACAGATTAGATTTATTTATTTATTTATTTCTATCCCACCCACCCCTGCAGAGCTAGCTCAGGGTGGGTTACAACAAACAACAAAATAACACAATACAATCATTCAATAATTAAAACATCATATCAACAATCATTAAAACCTAATAACCTCAATTACTTCAGCAACAAATGGTAATAGATGGCACCATCAGCATACTGATGGCAGCCCAGCCCAAAACTCAGAGCCAAATGGGTGAGGGGGAGCATATAATGCTAAATAACATTGGAAAGAGAATTGCCCCTTGCGAGATGCCACATACCAAAGGGTAATGTGGTGAAACTCTCTCCCCAAGCACCACCCTCTGTCCTCGACCATGGAGAAATGAGACAAGTCACTGTAAGGCTGTCCCATGTATCCCCACATTTGTGAGGCAATGGTCATAAGATTGTAATCAGCTGTATTGAACACTGCTGTCAAATCAAGTAATAGCAGCAGTCCCAGTCTGCCTCAATCCAAGTGTCTACGGAGGAGTTTATCTTGTTTATTTACCATACTCTGTGTATTAGTATAAAGACATCTCAGGTTACAGACATCCTTTCCTATCTTAGGTCCCTTCGAATTTACCTGAAAATTACTGAACTCACCTCTCTCCTGTTCATTTATTTTATGGTCACTCCCTTTCTTGAACTCCCTTTCAGATCAAGCAGTTACAGCAGCACTGATCCTCCTTGGTTCAGATGTCTGTAAAGATCATCCATGAGGGAAACCAGAGCCATCTCCAGCCAATAGCCTCAGAGGAAACTGAACTAGAATGGATCCAGGATAGAGGAGTCATCCAGGAAGACCTGGAGCTGTTCCACCACCACTCTCTCAACTACCTTACCCAGGAATGAAAGATTCAAAACTGAATTAACAAACCCTAGAACACATGCATACCAATTTATGATTAAAAAAAATGATGGCTTCGGTCACACAGGCAGGAAAATGCGGGGGGGGGGCAAACGGGTTTTTTCCCCCTGTACACTGAAGTATGCGCATGCTCCGTTGGGTGCTTGTGCGCATCCATGGAGACTTGGGGGGGAAGCTTTTTGTGAGGGGACATGGGCGGGCACCAGATGCCACCGGAAACGCGATCAGACGCCCGTCCTTGCCCCACGGTTTCCGGAAACTAGTACCTCCGAGGTACAAGTTTTTTTACCCCGCATCTTTGGCAGGAAGTCTCGGGTGAGCCACGGGAGCTCTACGCTTCCCAGATGTAGCGGTGAGATCGCGGCCGGAAAATCCGCCTATCTTCCATCCCTGTAGCGTGGCTAATGCTCTGTGTGACCGCAGCCGATATTCAATATAGGGATCCCATTTTGGCTTCTGCCCCAAATTGACTAAATATGATTGGGCTAAATTTTAAAAATTGCTAATCTTCTCCAAACAGCCACCCATACAAAAATACAGAGCAATCCTAAACAGACTAATATCTTTCTATGTCCATTGAAATCAATTGATTTTAAAAGATGCAGCTCTGTTTAGGATTGCATTGTAAAGCTGAAGTTTGGGTAATTTTTTTTATTCTAAATATGGTTGCAATTTCTTTTGATTCAAAACTAAAGGAACAATTCATCATTCATTCGTGCCTGGGATTTTTTTTCCTGACCCATTAGTGCCAGTGTTTAGTACATAATCTGCTGAATTTTTCTGTTTTAAGTTATAAAGCCAGAGGAGGAACAAATGAAATACTAAATGATTTAGCAAGTTCTGTAACTTTCCTTTAGCAAGTTCTGTAACTTTAGCAAGTTCTGTCTTTCTTCTTACCCATACTCACTGTTTTCCTCTCAGTTACAACCCACTTTTCCTTCTATCAATAGCCATTTCATTACTGAACAAAGTGTGTTTTGTTGTTTTTCTTTTTTTAAAAAATTACCTTGGCTGTAATTTGAAACCACCAAGGGAAATTACCAAAAGTTCACTTAACTGAAGTTTCATTTATGCTAAAATCACTGTACTCAAAACACAAAAGTCTATTTTTTGTGATATCCTTAACACTATAATTTTCCACTTGGCAGAAAGGAGATGCAACTGCAGTTAAGTTTATTTTTAGTTGTGCTTCCAAGGAACCCTTTCATGTGTAATAATTAACTGGCCTTGTTTGGGTTTAGCATTTGTAAACATGCATATGCACGCACATATATTTGCACATAGACATTTTGGAAAAGGCTGAAATGGAATAGGTGGCTTCTACTTCTGCTTGAATTTTGCATCTTTCTCTACAGTTTCTTTAAAAAGTCACAGTACCCAGAAACAATTGAGTGAAATGGATTTTTTTTTCTGTCATTTGATCTGATTCTTTAATTCCTTAGTAATTTACAATCTTAGATGGAATCCTGACCATAGTTAGGCTGTATAAATACCATTCAGGTGGGTAGCCCTGAAGCAGCAGAACTCTAACACTGTTCTGCATAAATACCACTGATTTAAGAGGGGTTTAGGAAGGGGAGGGGGAGAATGTGTGGCCAGTCTGCTGATGAAGATACAATACAAGTAATGAGCCTATGGATACCTCAGCATGCCAGAGGAGCAAATCCCTATACTTAGGGAATAGCTGACTGATTTGTGCTAATAACGCTGCTATATGTCATTTATGGGGGATAAAACATAACTATGAAAATAAACGTGGAAAAGTAGAAAAGGGCCTTGAAACAAAATGAGGGTGAGACCTAGACTTCTTCAAGCCTTCCCAGAAGTTTCATAGCTGTGGGTCAATAACTTAAGAATTTATTTATATCTTGCCTTTCCTCTTGAGCAATGCTACTTTCTTGTGTGAACTTGGCAAGAAGACGGAATATATAAAAGGGCAGATTATTGGCAGATATGAATTATGAGACAGAAGGGAATAGGTGTAAATATATGTATAAAGCTTCTGAATAAGAGATTTACTGTGCCATCCTAAGTAGAGTTACATCCTTCTAAGCACACTGACTTTGATTAGAAGGATGCAGTTGTGGTTCTAAGTTGTGGGGAGGAGATGAGGGGAGAAAGAGTTGGGGAACAAAGGCTGCGGTCACACGGAGCATTAGCCACACTACAGAGATGGAAGATAGGTGGATTTTCCAGGTGCGATCACACCGCCACATCTGGGAAGCATAGAGCTCCCGTGGCTCACCCGAGGCTTCCCGCCAAAGATGCGGGGTTAAAAACTAGTACCTCTGAGGTACTAGTTTCCGGAAACTGCGGGGCAAGGGCGGGCATCTGATTGCGTTTCCGGTGGCATCTGGCGCCCGCCCATGTCCCCTCATAAAAAGGTTTTTTTTTTCCAAGTCTCCATGGGATGTGCACAAGCACCCAACGGAGCATGCGCACACTTCAGTTTAACAACAACAACAACCCCGTTTGCCGCGCCACCCTGCTTTTTTGCCTGTGGTGTGATCGGCACCTCCCCCCTAACCACGGGACCTCGACGGGACCTCAAACAGACGTCTGATTGTGCAGCCGCATGTTATTTTGCTCCGGGGCAAACAGCCACGCTTCCCTCCCGCATTTTCCAGCTCGTGTGACCGGAGCCAAAACAATGCAGAAGATAGTTGGGATAAAACTTGCCACAGCTTTATTGACTACGGCCATCAGAGCATTAATAAGGGCCAAGTTCAGACTGGCAGTTTGGCCCGGCAGCCAAACATTTCAGGAGCTTTTCAGGAGCTTCACACACACAGACACATCTGTCAGGTGTCCCTCAGCCGTACTCAAGCCATCTTGTGCTGCTTCCCTCCTGAGTTTAAAAAGTACCAGGTGAAAGTGGTAGCAAACCGTGTGTAGAGTGAGTTGATTCCGGTTGCCTGACATGTGAACACAAGCTGCGCTAAGGCGGGAACAACCCGCAGTCATTGATAATAGGCGCTGGCTGTTTCCACAGCAGGCACCCATGCGCCCAGGCGCATGCAGCGGAGCACTGAAACAGCCATTAACAGCCCACCAGGGGCAGGCCGACAGTGCAAACGCTCCCTTGCGCTTCCTCCACAGTATCCTCCCACTTCATTCGCTGCAGTGTGAACGGGAATACTGCAAACAAGCCGTTCCCGGTCTGTTCCATGTTTTCTTTGCCCTGACTCTCTAGCACTTCAAATTGCCAGTCTGAACTTGGCTAAGGATCCAGACTTTGGATGAACCACCTGTCAGTGGTAAATAGCAGTGCTGCTCTGTATGCAGTCTTTGTGGAATTAAAAATCAGCACTTGACTCCATTTATAGGGCTAGGCTATAGGAAAAGCTAAGTAACACAACACTTGACAGGAGACTTTTGTTCCTTATACAAGACCTTTATACTAACACATCTACTAGAGTTAGAAGTAATAAGCAGGGGCACTTGACAAATGTTATCCCCACTAAGAAAGGAGTCAAGCAAGGCTATGTTTTAGCCCCCCATCTTTTTGCCTTATACAGAAATGACCTGATCAGAAGCCTCAAAATGGTTGACACACACACCCCTATTTTGGCAAATCATCATATTGCAGCCTTACTGTATGCAGATGACATGGTCCTTTTATCTAGACCAGTAGGCCTTAAAAGGACACTAAAACAGCTTGGTACCTATTGTGATTCCAACTTATTAGAAATTAACTATCAGAAGACCAAAGTGATGTCCTTTCGAAAGAGGCCCAAATTAGGGACGTGGAGCATAAAGGGCCACAGCCTAGAGCAGGTTTCGGCCTTCAAATATCTAGGGGTTATGTTTCAATCTACAGGGGCAAGGAACAAAATCATGAATTGTAGCAAATATGGGATGAAAGACCGCAAATAGTATCATCAAATTTGTTTCAACTAAAGGGGGACACTTCATACCAGTTGGGCTAAAACTATACTTAGCTAAAACAATACTACAATTGCTATATGGCACTATGCTGGGCCCACCCTCCTCAAGTTTTGCACCCCTGGAAAAGATACAGTCCAAATTTTTAAGATCTATCTTACGATTTTCAACTAGTGCTTCCAGCACCAGTTTACGATTAGAAACTGGGCTGATTAGATAGGAGGCCAAAATAACTTTGGCCTTCATAAATGCTTGGCTAAGGTTATGCCATAGACCATCTGATATCACTGCTCTAATTCTTAAAGACAGCTGTTGTTCTGATTGGCTTAGTGCAGTTCACCATAAGATATATTTGCTTGGCTTCTCTTCTGAGTCACTACAAATAATGCCATTAGAACTAGCTAGGGCTATTATCAAACAAAGAACATATGACACCGAAAGGCAAAGTGATATTGCTAAAGTGTCGACATTTTTGGCCCCAAGGGAAACAAAATATATAGTTGCTCCCACAATGTATTTAACATTATTAGACATTCCCTCTCACCATAGAACATACTCCCTGGCAAGATGTATCCATCTATCCATCGGCAGTGTTAGAAGGCTGGTATAAAAGGGTACCTTTGCCAGAGCGACTATGCCCATGCAGTGCAGGGAAAGTCGAAACAATTGAACATATTTTACTCCACTGTGTATTTTATGAAACCATCAGAACAAAGATTATCCATCCTATCTTAAGGAGGTATCACAGATATTTGGACAAGGAGATATGTAGGAAACTATTATTTGATCCTGCTCCACAACTTATAACAAACTGCACTAAATTTTAGCAATAGCTCAAAAAATACATGCTGCATGCATAGAACAATCTTAGAAACAATCCAGAAGGTCTAGGAGGAGGAAAGTAGAATTGTATAATCCATATAACACTTAGAAGTTTAATAACTTTACTCAACGTTGACAGAGTATTGTAGAAAGTTAGAGTTTTAGCAATTTTGTAATTAACCCAGGCAGTTTAAACACAGTTTTAAATTAAAATATTTTAAATATTTTATTGGTACCCTTCTTTGTATTGATTGTAATTGACTTGTGCTGGTTATATACCAAATAAACTAGCCTAAAAGAAACCAAACACCTGTCAGTCAACAGAACCCTCCCCCAGCCCGCTTGCTTGGGGAAACGCAGAATGGCAAGTCCTGTGGTCCCACCTGGGTGCAAGTCTATGTGTAAGGGACCCCTTTGCCACCTGGAAATGGAGCAGGGCAGCAACCCCCAAAGCTGGGAATGATGCTGCCTGGTCCACCTCCAGAAAGGGGGAGGCCAGCATGCAGACACAGCCTCCCCACAAATGGATCCGGCCTAGTGCCACAAACCATCTAAAGCTGTGATGAGATCACAAAGGCAACAGAACATCATGAAAAACTGCTACATTACATGAAGCCAAAGGAGGGCCAGAGGAACAGCTGGATAACTATGTATGGTCCTGGCTGTAGCATCAGCCTATAAAGGGAAGGGGTGGACCAGAGGGAAGACCCTGCTTTGAGGGTCCTCTGAAGCCCCGCCCCTCCTGGCCAAATCCAGCAGTCAGTGATTGGCTGGCTGAGGCTGCAGCCAGGACCACCCAGGAGGCTCATTGCTGGCCCTACTAGCAACATAATGTTCTCTGTCTGTGCACTTTTCCGTATCTCTACCAGAGAATTTCCATATCTACTGTAGTTAGGAGAATGCTTTCCTTACACTGGGAGTCTGTGCCCTCTTGGTGGGAAAGGGGAAATTGCTATTGCTGATATGTTGGAGAAGCCAACAGAGGATGCTGCCTGAAGTGGCTGCTCCCCATGTCTCCCCTCCCTGTACTATCTGCTTCTCATTTCCCTTGGGAGCCAAACTGGTTAGCACTTCTTCCCTCCAGGTGTCTTGAAACGTATAACAGTAAGCCATGTTTGCCTGCCTAACAGGACTTCCTGAACTCTCATATCTACCAATATCTTGTGATGATGGAGGTGGAGGCAAAGGTGCTGTGAAGGCAGCAGAGGCAAGAGTTAGTTTGTGGAGGAAGCGACAGAGCGTTCTGCATCTGGCATTCGTTCCACATTTTCTCAACACTAAGGAAAAGGTGCATCTCAAAACCACATTGAAATACCCTGGGCCAATGTCACCGTACTGACTGCAAAATCACCCCTGAATGGCCATAAAATGGCCATAAATCTATGCAGAAGGCACAATAAAACCCGATGATCAAAGACAGTGACAGTGGCATGCAATGCAGAGAATTTCTGTTCCAACATGGGTTTGCTAAAACAATGGACAAAAAAGCCAATGCAGAATCACCCAGAGGCTGTTGACCCCAAAAGGTACAGCCTGACATGACCATATCACTTTTCCTTATTGTAGAACAACCCTGGCAGAAATGCTGAAGGCAAAAGTCACATCCTCAGCCAGGCATTTTTCATATCAAAGCAGAAGTGGTTGTAAAGTAGCAAAACTATTTGCATGTATGCAAAGTGCGTGCATAAGCCCCTGAGGTTTGACCTCAGCTAGTTTACACAAACAGCACCTCCTGGGCACCAAACCAGAAATCCATGAATAATGTCAAACACTGCCTCAGCTTTTAAAAGGAATGCGTAATGGGGATGCTGATCCAAAAATATGCAGCTGGTAACCACACAGTGGTCTGAATTATGGCTGCTTCACTGATCACAAAACATTAATATTAAGTACACAGCCTATTAAAGAGAATTCAAAGTGAATGTCAATATTGTGAGGGAATTTGAAGTTTCATAGCTGAAATACCTTTATCTTTTCTAAAATATCATGTAAGGGCTAGAACATTATTACAATATAATGACAAAAAACCACTCCAGTACTAATTTCTCTCTTTCCTGACACTGTTTTTAAAATATGTATGTGTTATATATATATGCAGATTTTTTTCTACGTTATGTCTATCCATAAACTAAGCATCCAAAAAAAACACATACTGTGTGTAATTTTTTTTCCATTTTCCTGAACACAAGTGAAAAACACATATGTTCATATGCATTTATGTGGATGTGACTCTTGCAGTTGTACTCCATATGCATAATTGCACATGCAGGTGAGGAAGCTTTCCTTGTAAAGTAAAACAACTAGTTTGGGTGAGGGATTATAGAAAATCTCTGAAAGTATAGAACCATTTTGGTTAACAAAGAATATCACATAACATCCTCTTTGAAGAATCAATTTTGCATAGCAGTAAAAAGTACATTGGGGTAGAATTTTTCTTTACGTCTGCATAGTAAACATATGCTCACATTAAACCTTTTGTGTTCAGTCTCACATTTTAAATCTTGTTTAGAGCTTGCTTACAAGTATCACCTGCTTCACACTGAGAGAAAAGTGACAGTTTTAAAAGTATGTATGTTAAGTAAATTATTACTTTATTTGCTGTGCTTTCTTAAGAATACTTTCCTGGGAGCAGTGTTGCCTCTAAGCTGAGTTAGTGTGAGCTAGCTCATAGTTTTCTAGCCTCCGGCTCACTTATTTTTGCCGTAGCTGAGGAAGGATGACTCCAGAGCAAACTAATTTATGCAGTAGCCAAATCGCTCGCTCACAACTTTAATGCCAGTAGCTCAGAAAGTAGAATTTTTGCTCACAAGACTCCACAGCTTAGAGGGAACATTGCCTGGGAGTAAGCCCCATTGAATAGACCCGAGTAAGATTCTGAGTAGACCTGCTTAGGAAGACTGTCTTAGACCTGTTCAGATCTTTGCCTGCCAGGCCAAGACGTTACCTTGCTGATACCTCTGCTAGTTTTCTAACCACAATCGCTTGTGCCCAGAGATACTTTGTGAAAAATTAATGCATGTCAAAACCATGAATTAAAAACCACTTACCTTTTTAGCTCAGTGATAATATGTAAATGTTGAAATAACTCTCCCAGTACGATGAATGTAATTAGTCCACGCTGCTGAAAACTGTAGAATACCAGGAAATGTAAATGTGTCGGTGTCGTGGTGGAATGCACAGTACTAATGAAATTAGGTGGGGCTGTATTTCTCTGGGTGTAACAGAGCACCTGAGAACCAGACTGACCTGCTTCTCAGCTGTCGTAGTTGAGACATACAGGGACACAGAATTAGAAGCTTTCAGTATGAAATGGACAGAGTTCCACTGTTCCAGAGAAAAGGTGCTTTAGATAAGAAGAAATGTGTTATTACATGAAATGAACAATAATTACTTTAAACCAGTAATTACTTACCACTTTTGTATTCAAAAGCTGAAGTCACAAAGGGGCTGTCTTTGCAAGATGAGAAAGCAGTATTTTTAAATGCATCACTTTTTTAAAAAAGGGAGGGTAAATTTGATGAACTGGCTCATGACGAAAATTGCCTAGTTTGTGAGCCAAGGGTTGTGCAATCATGCCTGCAATGAACCTCTAACAAGCCTCCATGTTTTTAATGGAGGTTTGTGCAGTTCATGTTGGCAGTTCATGCATGAGTGAAGTTCAAGTGGTGTACTCACCACTTGGACTTCACTTGCACACGATATGACTTGCAAGAGACATTTAAAGGGAATGTTCCCTTTAAGTGGCTTTTGCAAGATCTCCCCCCCCCATTTCCATTCTGCTGGCCTCAGGGAGCCACCCCCATCAGAAAGGAGGGAGGGAAGATCTCAGATTGGGCCCCCCCTTCAATTGTGCTGGCCTTGAGGAGCTGCCCCCAGCAGAAAGGAGGAAGATATCAGATTCCCCCCACCTTGCATCAGGAACCTCACAACATGAACCTGTGAAGGTTCATGGTTCATGTGACCCCACGAACTGGGATAAACCTCCATTTTCCTGATTCGTGCCCATCCCTAGTTGTGATTCAACTCTCTGGGTTGCATATAAGAGGCAGCAGGGGGTCACATTTCTCTTCCTTAGGTAGCCCCCACTGCTACAGGAAATGATGCTCCTGAAGATATGAGAGCATCTTGAAGGGGAAATCCACAGAAACTGCAGATCTCCCTATATGCAAGTGAAAATACTGTCCAGTTGTGCAATAGTTAGGGTAACCAACCTCCAGGTTGGATAGCCCCAGCTTAACCTGATCTTAGCTCAGCAGAGAAGGCAAACACTTTAGTTAAGATTCCTGTGCATTGTTTGATATGAACACGATCAAGAACTTTGATATGAACACAACTGAAAACTTCCATGTTCCCTTCAATGGTGAGGACAGTTCTGCACACACAAAGAGATTCATGTATTGAGCTACTCTCTTCCTTGATGGGGCAGCCTCTGCAGGTGGAGACTTTTATGTGTACATCACAGTCCCTAAACTTTCACCCATTGGCACTCCCACCACTCAGATTTCAGGCTTCCTTGTGCAGTCCCATTAAACTTTAAAGGGACTGCACAACACAGCCTGAAACAGCTGAGCAGCTAGGAGCAGGCTACTCCCCACTCCTCAGCTGTTTTTCGGGGTTTCTGCAGGGCCACGAACCATGAACCGGTTCAGGTCATGAACAAACCTCCCGGTTTGATTTGGTTTGTGGTTCAGCCACGAACTACATTTTTCTGGTCCATGCCCATCCCTAATCAAGACCTTAATCTTAGTTATGCAGAAAGAATACTCAACATCTGCCTTCTTGCCATCCTCATCTGCCCTTCAAATGGGCAGAAAACTAGAGTGGACTCAAACCTGGGAAAACATTCATAGTACAAATATAGTCCTGTGCAGTTAGTTCCCTAATAAAGAATATTTTAAGCATCATATTGTGCAGTTTCTGTCCAAGTATCAATAATAAGGCAGATAATAGAAGAGAAGACTCCTGCATCTCTAGTATTATTACTCAGGTTACCAATTTCATGGTGGAGCTTGGAGTTCTCCCAGAATTACAACTGACCACCAGATAAAGTTACCAACCAGGCTGAGAAATTCCTGGATATTTTGGGCCAGAGGCAGAGGAGGAGTTTGGGAAATGATGGGGGTCAGCAGGGATGTGATTCCATACAGTACACCCTCAGAAGCTGCTATTTTCTCCTAGGGAACTGATCTCTGTAGTCTAGAGATCAGTTGTAATTCCAGGAGAATTCCAGGCCCCATTTGGAGGATGGCAACTCTATCCCAGACTGCAGTTCCCCTGGAGAAAATTGTAGCTGTGGAGGGCAAACTCTCTGCCATCACATCCCCACTGTGTTCCCCAAACTCCACCTTCACAAGGCACTGCCCCCAAATCTCCAGGAATTTCCCAAACCACAGTAACTCTACTCTCTTGTTATTTCATTCTATCATCCTGTCGACTCAGATTTATGCAAGCCACTTTCCATGGAACATGTGAGCTACTGAGGATTCTAGGATATTTTCTAAACACATTCCCTAATTTCAAAGAAGCTTTCCCATTGGCCTTGGTCTGATCTAGCAGAGTGTTCTTTATGTTCTTAGAAGTATTGATTGTCTTGTTGGGGTTTTGCTCATTTTCATGATAGATTTTTGATGCATATGAGAAATCAAGGATTCAAAGTGTCAGTTCACACACCTAAGCCTTTTCCATAAAGTGGTCAGGTATATTAAACTTCTAGTTGAGAGAAAAAGACACATCTCAGAGGGACTGAATCTGTGCTGCCTAAACTAAAATTAGGCATAGCTTTCTGAAGAATCCTTAGAACAGACACTAAGATAATAAGAATGAAACCAGGGAAAGGTAAAAGATGTGAATTAACCTTTTTGTTTTTAATTTGTTTAAAACTTTTACAAAATCAGGATATATAAGCTATGTCCCGTGGTTTTCTTGTGTGAAAGCAAATTTTGGATTTTAACATTTGTCCTCTAGTTCTTAGAATTATCTTGTGTGATAACCTGTCCAATGCTTCCAAATAAAGCATGTGGCACTGTGGAACCTTTGTACCAAAAATCAGTATGAGTCACAATGTCAGCACAGAAGATCTGCATTTAGAAGGAGAACCCAGATGGATAATCTTTCATAGTTTCCAGATTCAGTTCTATACTACACAAGGGTTCTGAGACTGGGAAAAACCCAGCTAGATGGTCCAGTCAGTTTTTCACTGTATTGTAAAGGCAATTCGATCATTTGTGTCCCTTGATTACTTTAGGAAGTTGGAATATTGGTGTTATAAATTAAGGCTTGATTATGATGTTAACATATTACTAATGGTTTTCATAGCTACAGTTTTCTTAGAGTTCTGGAAAAGGCGGAGAGCTGTGCTAACCTATGACTGGGATCTAATAGATTGGGAGGATGAAGAGGTAAGATTCTCAAGCAATGGTGTATAATGGGTAGTGGTAAAATATTGCCTGTTTGAATAATAACATTGCATCTGACTGCTGATGTGCAGATTAAGTTCTTTGGATCAGAGCTGAGTTGTGTTTGATTATTCTGTTTATAATCTATTTACATCCTATATTGACTAATTCCACACAGGGATTATTCCTAACATGGACAAAAGTAAAGGAGAGCATCATGCCCAATTTGGGAATGACTCATCTGGTCCTTGTTCTTAAGGATTGGTTTTTTTGGGGGGATTGGTTTTTCCTTTACTCTCAAGAAAATATAGACCTCATTTTCTTCAAGATAAAGGAGAAACTGTGGGGTGACTATGGGCAGAGTGCCATCTGAAGGCTCCTATGTAGCCACCATGGGGAGGGGGAATGGAGGTAAACTCTAACTTCAAAATGGCAAAGTTAAACTCTGCATTCTCCCCCTTTCAGCTGGGAGAAAGAGACAGAGAGGCCGAGTTCAGACCGGCAGTTTGCCCCAATATAGACACGTTTCAGAAATGTTCCACAACCGGATTAAAGGGGCCGTTCACACAGGCACATCTGTCCGGCGTTCCCCAGCCGTACTCAACCCGTCTCGTAACACTTCTCTCCCGAGTTTAAAAGATACCAGGTGAAAGTGGTATCAAACTCTGGAAAGCATGATTATCCCGCACATCTCCAGATTACCAAAAAGAAAGCCGCGCCTAGCCGCTCTGAATGCTTGAGAAGGCCATAGAGAGAGCTTTCGCTTCTCACTTGTAAGGGGGGAAAGTTTTTTTTAAAGGAAGAAAAAAGAACTAATCAAAACAAAAGCCAAAATCAATTAAAAACTGCCAGAGCAGATAGCAACCCACACTCAACTGAAAAAAAACCACACACAAACAGAAGAAAAAACATTTGAGGCTGCCAGAGGCAGCTACTTCAGGACAAGACAGATCAAGCCAGTGACCTGAAAATAAAACCAGAAGATAAAACCAGCTAAAAACAATTAAAAGAAGGAATTCTTCAAAGAGCAAACAGCAGCTCCGCTGCCCAGCCCAAGCCAGAAACTGGAAGATCATACTCCATCTCCTATGCAAGTACATGAAAAAGTCTGGGGGAGGGGCAGGGACAATGGTGAGACCAACTCCCACATAGAACACTTAGCATTGGAATGTTATAATATTTGATCATAATAACATGATACCTTTTTCAAATCTGCCCACTGAAACATCTGTCTAGCTAAAATAGGAATGAATGGCATATCTGTTAAGAGAAGGAAATTTGTGGTTCTATTTAGATGAGCTTCAAGATTTCCATTGCCATGAAACACTAATTCTGATTCTTCTCGCTTATGTAAAAATGAACACATAGAGGGGGTTATCAGGGTCACACCCACTGAACCTGCCCCCAGCTTCATGTATTCAAAAGTACTACTTGCTCAGAGCTTTATTTCATATGCACAATGCTCATATTATTCTCTACACACATGGGAGTCTCCATTTTCTAAGCTATCGGTACTGAACAGCACACACTGGAGCACCTATACAAGTAGGTTCTGTGGAAATGATACCTTTGGATGCACCATGAAAAGGGCAACCAGAGATGAACCGGATCACCCAACTATGCAGTCATTTATACCCTAATAAACATCAGAAAAAGGTAGTAGATACTGAATTTGCCATACTTTTTAAATGAATAGTTGTTTTCAGTTCTTTTCTCTCATGGAACCAAAAATCCCACCTTTTCATTTTCAGGGTTTTATCAGTGCAGTTTTGTATCAGAATGTTAAATTCAAAAATAATTTAAACATTGATTTATGATGTATATTCAGCATGTCATTGAAATGTGAATAGTACCAATAAAATCAACATTATGCCAGATGTATATGCCCTTTATCTCACTCCTGAACTGAAAGAAATCTTTGTAATTGCAGGAAGAGCTTCGCCCCCAGTTTGAAGCAAAATATTCCCAAGTGGAGCGAGTCAATCCCATAACAGGAAAGCCTGAACCTTTTCAACCATTCCCTGACAAACTTAGTCGACTGATGGTGTCTGTGTCAGGAATATTCTTCATGGTAAAGACACTAAAAATGATAGAAGTTTTGTAAAGGTCTTGTGGGCTATTTCATGACAACATAAATTGCAAAGGGAATAAATTTAGGGCAACTACTGTAAAATAAGAGAACAAAGATCAATGTTGGTGATTCACATCTTAGACCATTCTGGAAAAATGCAGTTATGAGTATTTAAATTTCAACAATGTAATACTTCAGTCTGAATACACATTGAGAAATGAGATGAGCTTAAAAGATCTTTCAAGTGTACTTTCATAAACTTCTTTCAGATGTATTTGTAAGACTTTCATTTTTAATAAGTACATTCAATTTTCTCTGCCTACAGATATCATTAGTACTCACAGCTGTATTTGCAGTTGTAGTATACCGCTTGGTGGCTATGGAACAGTTTGCCTCTTTCCAGTGGTATTTTATCAAAAAGTACTGGCAGTTTGCAACATCAGGCACAGGAGTCTGTATCAACTTTATGATCATCATGTCTCTTAATGTTGTAAGTTCTTGGTTTTCACTAATTTGCAAAGAATGGTCCAAGCATATCTATTATTAAAATGTAGAACTGGTCTATCTAGAATTGATGTGATCTAAGCTAAGTGAAATTAAAATTATTCTAGTTTACCATCTAATATTGCTTATAATCTAAACCATTTTATGTGCAGTTTCCTCCAGGCGCCCTATAAATGAAGACACAAGACAATAGTTTGGGTTTAACTAGTTTATTTGATTAATTAAGCTGATCTATGTCATACTGTTAAATATTCTAATGTAGTTAAATAGGTAGTCAAATAGGTGTAGTGGTTAAGTGTGCGGACTCTAATCTGGGAGAACCCGGTTTGATTCCCCACTCCTCCACTTGCACCTGCTGATGTGACCTTGGGTCAGTCACAAGCTCTGGCACAGCTGTCCTTGAAAAAGAGCAGTTTGTGTCAGAGTTCTCTCAGCCCCACCTACCTCACAGGGTATCTGTTGTGGGGAGGGGAAGGGAAAAGAGTTTGTAAACCGCTCTGAGACTCCAAGTGAAGGGCGGGGTATAAATCCAATCTCTTCTCTCCTCTCTCTTCTCTAGTCTGTGCTAGGCAGCCTGACTGGGCCCAGCATCTTTCATCAGCCTTGTTTATCATTGTCTACACACAATGTGCCAAGAATTGCACAGTCCCAGCACCCTCCCATGAAGTGCCTCACATCCACTACCAGGTTTAGAAAGATGTTGCTCAGCACCAAGGGCACTCCTTCCTAACTGTATCCCACTGCACAGTTGAAATTTAGAAGCTGGACACATCCTCCCTCACTTTGGACATCTCAAGGTTCTATCCCTTCCAAATTAGTTTTGGCCTACTCAGTCAACTGACCAGGCCTAACTCCACTATGGTATTATGAAGCAGCCAAAAAAGGGCTCCCTTTATAGTCATTCCATGGAAACCCCCCAAGTTCTTGCTTGGCCCCAACAGGTGACCAGCTAATCCTATATTGCCTAAAAGGAGGGTGAGTGGGTGGGTCAGCAGCCGGCAGCAAAAGGCTGGGGGGGGGAGGGTGCAGCTAGAATATAAGCTTGCAAGCCGCAGCTTCCAATTGGCTATCCCACATACGTTGTCTCATTTAAACTCATGGGGCTGAGGCTTTAATGCTAGGAATCCCACTGTATTTATTTAATTAATGTATATCCCTGTGAGGTAGGCTGGCCCAAGGTAACCCAGTGAACCCAGTGACATGAGTAGGGATTCAAGCCCAGGTCTCTGAGGTACAAGGCTCAGAGGCTAAGGGCAATTTTGCACTAGAGCTGCCTCGCGGCGCAGCCGCCGTTTGCCCCGACACTATTTGTCAATTTCACACCCGAGGCTGCGGGGCTGCATTTGACCCACGGCTTCGCCCGATTTCCTCCGCAGTTTCGTGATCCTCAAAAACCAGGATCACAAAACTGCAGAGGAAATCGGGCGAAGCCGCAAGTCAAAATGCAGCCCCGCCGCTTCGGGTGTGAAATTGACATGTTTGTGTTGGGGCAAACGGCGGCTGCGCCACGAGGCAGCTCGGGTGCAAAATCGCCCTAACACTCTGAACCAGTGCACCACACTCGTCAGTTTAATTCACTTATACTGCAACATTAGAAACTAGTTGAAATTTAGAAGCTGGAACGATTTTTTTCAATGCTAAAGCAATAACAAGCAGCACGAATGGGCCCATAAGTAAGCAAAGCATACACCTATTAGTAGTACCATCACCCAATAAGTGGGATGACTCAGGCAAGCACCCCTGGTTATATGGACAGAGAGTCATCCCCAAATGTGACTGGTGGGAAATGCTCTGTGCAGAAATAATAATCAGAGCTAATGGGCTGATATTATTTGGTGGGAACATGGGCTAAGAGTTCTGATTGGCTGGTATTCCTCAACTCTTATCTGCTGAGTCATTCTCCCCTGTTCCTACTTTTGGCTACCTCAGGGAAACAGAAACATAAAGATAGCATTGGAAGTGGAAACTGGAAGCAGAAAACAGTTGCAGGGAGAAAAGCCAGAATTAACCTAGCCAGTTTGTATCCACTCAAATTAGTTTGCCCTTCTGAACAAATAAGACATGTTCTGCTCATTTTCTGATTATTCTCTAAATGCCACCTTTAATCTATACAGGTTTTTGTTTATCAAGCCAGTAGCCATTTTTAAACATCTCAATAGTGCATTTTTATGAAGATAGAAAATTCAGTGGTGGAAAAAACATTCAGTAGGATCAAATTGCTTACAAAATCACAGAGACAATTTATTTTATAATATTAACTTCATGGGATAACCCATGTGTTCTTTGAACACAGCTCCATCCATGCACACCTAGTTCTAGGTATAACTGTAAGGAAGGGCCCAATGGGTGAGAGGTTGGCAGGCAGAAATTTGACATGTAGGGTACAGGGCACACCAACAGATAAGTGAATGATGGAGCAATATTATCTCTTAACTTTTTGACCATTTTAGCCTCTCTTTTATTATTTGAGAATGTCAGCACTGGGCCAAAGTTTCCAGGCTTTGCAGTATAGCTCTACGATTTCCATTGTTGCAGCTGATTCTTAATTTTGCAAAATCTTTTCTGCTAAATGCCTTCCTAACAGATATCTACTAAACAAGGCAAAGCTCATGTGTGCTAACGATCTGCAGTATTATGCTTATCAGTGGCAATGTGATAAATTGATGTTTGATGCATTTGTCTAGCCGTTTATGATGTTATATGAAGTCCCACATTTGTGACATGGCAAGTTCAGGCATGTTTGTGGAGGGGGGGGGGGAAACTTGCCAATGCGGAGATACTCCAGGAAATGAATTTCAGTTTTTAATCTGGCCATGCCCTAGGGCTGAAGTTAATGTTTAGACTGTGGGTGGAGAGTTTAATTTCACTCATCTTTCTTTGCTTCCCAGTACACACTTAAACCAGAAATTCCTGCCTAGTGACGTCTTTCTAGTAGAAATGACTCATATAGTACACATATACTCTATTATATAAGGAGCAGCCATAGTCACAGTGTATGATTTTATTTAGAGGCATATCTGATATATCATAAGCATAGTATTTAGATACATTGTCAGATGGTAGAAGAGATTTTTTTCCAATTCTTCCTTTCCACTGCAGACTCCCACTGACACTCCCCCCCTTGCTATTCCTGAGGGTCTCCTGCCCTCAATGGACAGCAATTGAGAGAAATAGTGGACTATAGCAGGACACAAAGGCAAGAAAGTTCCATTCTGTCAGCAGTGGTCCACTGACTGACTTTGGGCCCAGTCTATTTAATTTTATCTTGATGGGATGGGGTGCTTCTAACATTTATTAAACTGCTTCTTCCAAAGCAAAAAATAAAGATATGGCATAAAATTTTATCTGATATGCCTGTAATGAGAAAAAACCAAGGTAGAGAATAAAAATCATGTAATTGTGAGATTATTTCTCATAAAGAACTAAAAATCTAGACCATTCCTCCCCCCCACACATCCTTTTTAATGGGACACTTTTTCCTTTCCAGGACATAGAGATGGACTTGTATATAATATTTCAGCATCACTGGTAAAGAGCAATTGAAGTAGAGGTGCATTTTTATTTTAGCCCTGGGGGTTAGGGAAGGTAATATTTTCCTTCACTTTTTTGGTTTCATAGCTATATAATTTCTTTTTTGAAATTGTATTTTTTATTTTCTAATGTTTTCCTCAACTCTGTTTTAGGTATATGAGAAGGTTGCCTATCTCTTAACAGATTTAGGTAGGTAGTTGTGCTGATACATTAAATATCGCTGTGTTATTTCATTTCTCTGGGTTAGGAAAGGGTGGATAAGGTGCGTAACAGAAATATATTATCACAAGAAGTGGGACCCACAATACTCATGGGGAGGGGGAGTATTCCCCACAGCTCCCCACCTGCAGAAGCAGGAGAACTGGCAGCAGGTGAGCCCAGCCTTCTCCCTCCCCGCCCCCCCCGGCATTGGTGTCGATGCCAGCCCACCAAGCTTTCTCCCTCCACCACCCCCCAAGTGGCAATGAGGCCTGAATGGCTCACAGCTGCCGGCCCGTTAAGCTTTCCCATCTCCCTTTCCCCCCGGCAGTGGTGGCGATGCTGGCCCGCCAAGCTTTCTCCCTCCACCCCCCCCCTGAGTGGCAGTGAGGCCTGAACGGCTCACAGCCGCTGACCACCAAGTTTTCTGCCTCCACCCCACCCCCCAGCGGTAGTGGCAGCGAGGCCTGAATGGCTCACAGCTG